>NC_072004.2:12410483-12712580 GCF_028885655.2 Pongo abelii | reverse complement strand
GCTGTCTCTAAATGCGCTCTCTGTAGCTGTCTCTAAGCAACTCCCTCTGTCTTTATGATATTCCTGTTCACCTTGCCCGTAAAAACTCAGGCACATTTAAAGGGTCATTGCTAAAGAGGCTGATGCGTAGATGAGTAACAGGTGCTCAATTGCCCATTACTGCTGTCCACTTTTGGATTTTTCTTGGATTAAGTCACCCTGTACCTTCTGCCTCTTTCTCTAGCCATTCCTTTTGTTTATTAGTCACAGATTCCCTGCTTCTATCTTAAATACTTCTGCATGGGAGCCTCATTTTAGCCCTCTTCTCTTTTTATACATCCTAATTCCTCACAATTACCTTCCTCCTCCACTGGGCGCTCATGATTCTTCAGGGAAACTTAGAACAACTGGGAGCCAATACTGTCTACTATTTGAGGCCAATACATTTAAAATTCAGGAGGGGAGTGAGAATTTTTAGTAATAGGTAAGTTGTACAAATTAAGGAGAAAATTTGAGTGGACAAATAAGTATGGACAAAATTGAAAAAAACTCGAAGAACTACTCTTGAAAAAGGTACTGGTTTCTTAATTTCCTTGGTTTCCTACGATTTTAGTAAGCAATGTTTAAAAGCAACCAATCATTGTGATCATATTTAAATGCTTCCAGAACATGAAAAAATATGAAAAGGTAATTATAAACTATTTTGTGAAGTATGTGTAGGTTTGACATTTAAATCCGAAAAATATAAAACAACAACATAGACGAGCATCATTTATGAATATTGTGGCAGACAGGACTAGCTACTTATCAAAAACCAGGATCCCCCTTCCATAATATAGAGGCAGTGCTGGAAATGGCTGTTCAGCCAGAGAATACCTTTCTCAGCCATTTGTACTGTTCTCACAATGGAATGTGAGTGGAAGTGATGTGTTCATTTCCAGGTTGAGATTTTTTTTTAAATAAGTGGATGAAACTTCTCATCTTTTCTTCCCCCTTTGCTGGATACATTCAGAGAATGACAAAGCTCTAGGGCAGAGATTGGCAAACTAAGGCCTGTGTGCCTGCTGCCTGTTTTTGTAAATAAAGTTTTATTGGAACATAGTCATGCCTATTTGTTTACTTACTGTACATGGCAACCTTCCTGCTACAACATCAGAGTGGAGTAGTGACAGGGGCAGTCTCAAGTATTTATTATCTGCTCCCTTAAGAAAAAGTGCCACCCTCGCTGTAGGGAATGATGGTGCAACAAGACTGAAGGAGGCTTTTCATGGAGGAAAAGCCTCTCTGAACTCTTTCTAAGCAAGAAATACACCTTTCGTGTTAAGCTGTTGAAGTTTTGTGGTTTGTTCCCCAGCCAGCATTATCCCAACTAATAACGAAATAGATGCAAAATCCCAAATAAAATACTAGCAATTTCTAGAACCAAATTTATGACAGATTGTTTTCCCCTAGAAATTCAAGGAAGATTAGGAAAGGTAGCAACATCACATTGCTTGGTCAAAGAAGAAAAGCCACCTCATCATCTTTTGATATGCTTTGAAAGCATTTTTAAAAACTCAACATCTATCTTGCAAACTACTCTTAGTGGGATAGGAATAGAGAAATACTTCCTTAGAATATCTACCCTATACTAAAGGCTACATCATATACAGATGTGAGTGACTAGAAAAATCCCCATTTAAGAGAGAAACAAAACAAAAATGTATGTAATCATCAATATAAGACATTATAACATAATATAAAACATACAGCAACACTAATATAATATAATGAATATAATATAATATTACTTTTGAGGCACTGGCAAGGTATCAATAATAATAGTATTCTGCTATGTAATATATCAATAATTATTAAATTATATATTAACATATTATTGTATAATATAAACATGTGATTTATATAATTCATATATATAGTTTTATATATAAGATAAACATCTATATGATATAGATATTTTATATAAGATATATATTATTTGGTTTGTATAATATAGTATAGTATACTTTATAATATATAATTTATATAAAGTGTATATAATGCATAAATAATATATACCATATTCATAAATAAAATACGTAAACATTATATGTAATTTATTTTGTTAATATACTACATAGATTTTTAGAAATTATATTAATTCTATAATATGCTAATCATGATGTTGCCTTTCAAGTACCATCCAGTGAACCAAGGCAGAAAATAAAAATGAAGCAGAAAACAAATTTCCATTCCCTTAGACCTGGACAGCTTGAGATAAACTGAGAAACTATTGGAACTATTAAGATCTTTGACACTGCCCAGTTATAAAATGAATGTGTGCAATTAATAGGTTTCCCATATATCAGCAATAATCAATATGACTTTAAAACTTAAAAACAACAAACTTTGCAAAGGGAAATAAAAAAAGACTTGAATAAGTGGAGATAGATACTACAGAGGAATTTACAAAGTTATATATTTTAAACATATGAATTCACCATAAATTAACATATAAATTCAGTGCAATCCTAAAAATTGCAATAGAATTGAAGTTGACACAAAAAATTGATTCTAATTTTCACTTAAAATATACTTGCAAGAGTAGCCATGAAACATTAGAAAAATCAGACAAATGTAAAGAAACTTGTGAAGACAGATATTAACACAAATTGTAAAATAGATCATAAAACTGTGATAAACAAAAAACTTAGACCTCTCTCTTAAACCAACCACTTAAATAGTTGCAGACACACTAAGGATTTAAATGTAAAAATAAAAGTATATAGGTATTACAAGGCAATCTAGGTGAATAAACTCTATATTTTTAAGTTAGGAAATATTTTCAGTAAAAATGAATTCAGAAAATATAATGAAAAAGATGAGCGGATTTGACTACAGATTAATTAGGAACTGCTATAGGTAAAATTGACTATACAAAAAAATAAAAAGTGAAGGACAAACTGGTAAAAGGATGTGAAATACCTGTGACAGATGGAGGATGAGCATTTTTTCCCTATATAAATAGCATACACAAAGCAGTAAAGTGAGAACATGCTCAGCACGAAAGAGAAAAAGCCATGTATTGCCAATGATACATAACCACAAAGAAAAATATAATCTACTAGAAACCAAAGAATGCAAATTAAAAGGAGATCTTTTGCCTATCATGTAAAAATAAATCATAAATTTACATGCACCCAACAAAAGAAAAATAAATAAATAAATTTACAGGCACAGAACAGAATGTTTTAAGAAACAAGAGATGTCCGATGGAGATTTTTACCTGCCCAAGAGCTTATCAGAGTAAAGATGGTGGCAGTGCACTCTTGAATACTCAAGGCCAAGTTCAAAGGCCCCAGATATTTAGTGGAGAGGGAGAGAGTAGATGAGAGAGAAAATCACAGCGGGATATTTAAGTAGGCACTGACAGACGAGTATATTGCCTCTCCTGGAGCTGATATTTTCATATTTACCAGTTCCAAAGGCAAAATTTCTGTGGCCTCTGAATCGCAGGGTGAGAGCAAGATTTTAGAATGTGAATAAACTTGATGACAAGTTTTATAATAAACTTAATTTTGGACAAAATGCCCTTACACATACTTTTTGACAATGTGTCAAAACATTTAAATATATACTGCGTATTAGTATCTACCAATAGTTCTCAGAGCGGATTGAGGGCATAGCTGGAGAAAGCTAAATGTGTCTGTAGGAGCATTAAGCTCCCCTTTCTCCCTGTTACCATAGTTTTCCTGGGTTCCACCCCAAAGCCTCTGTGAGTGAATTCAGTACTGGCAGGCTGTTTGGGTCCACCTAGTATCAGTTGTTCAAAAAGTCTAAAGTCTACAAAATGATTTTATACGGTTTATAACAGAATCAGTATTTGTGTCTCCTTTTTGAGTATTTGTCCTTTGACTTCGTGGAGCAAGTGAGAGCTGTCAGAGTTTTTACATGCACTGTTTACCACGAACTTCACTCCCAGGAGCCTGTGAGCTAGGCAGGGTGAGTACTGTCACCTCCATCTCAAGGTGAAGTGACTTGGGCAACTGGACCTAGGGTCCGGGTTTTCTAGTCTGGGGCCAGTGCTCTTTCCGCTGATACAGTCTACCTCTCTTTAAACAAGGAAGGCTAAACAGGATGATGACTGTGACTCCTAAGTAATGGAGGTCTTATAGGGGAGATGTTTTGAGGATTACACCTGGTCAGGTTCTCAACTTGCCTGACTAGAGCAAAATTACCCTGTGTTGACTTGGCCTTGGGGTGTACAAGAATGGGGATTGCAACAAATGCCCAGGATCCCTGGTTATGGAGAATTAACTGGACTAACAACCCATGGTATGGCTCTTGTCTGGTGAGAGGCCCTCATCCCCAAAGATCCTAGTATGTCAGAGCTCCAGGCTGCCCTGAGATCTCAATAGCACCAAGGAGAGACATGCCATTTGTTCTAACTACCTTTTATGGCCTCTTTCACAGCAGAATCCACAGGAAGAATGTTTTTTTCCACCAGCTCCAGTGGCCCTGGTCGTAGAGCAATTTTTTCATTGAGATCATCGGCGAGTCGGGCTCTTTTCAGCTTCATCTGAGCAGTTGGAATGGACCTCTCTGCAGTGGAAGCTAAAGGGTTGAAATGAAAAGGATCAGTTCTAGAATTTGATGTCTCTCTCTCTCTCTCTTTTGTTTTTTGGCTTGTGGCTACAAAAGATTGTGTCACATTGTGCTCTACCATCCTAATAATTTTTCGATGCAATCATCATCACTTTACAGGGATTAGCACCAAAGCCTAGACACTTCCAAATAAAGGCAAATCGAGAGGCACATGGAAAAGTTAGAGAAGCTTGCTTTGCGAGGATTTGTGAAAAAATGTACAATTTGGAGATTTTGTAAGCAACCAGTCTGCAGGGCCTGTATTGTTTGCCTGACCCTAAGCTATGGCACTTGGATGCACATTTGGTCTGCACAGTGACTGGCACAGGCTACGCCTGCAGTAAATGTTATCTGTTGTTATAATTAGTAGTACTAGTATGACTTTTAAAGGATTTTGGACTAGTCAATGCCCTGACCGACTGAGTCAAATGTCCAGGTCAGTTGCGAAAGAAAAAAAATTCCATTGAAACAGTTATTTAATCAAACAGAGGGATTTTTAAAAGTTGAATTCATCCACAGGCAGTTTCTCATCATTTGGAGGGTGTGAAAGGTCACGTACAGAGCCTTAAATCCACTTCGATACAGCTGACACCAAACTTCCTTTTTAGGTTGGGCCCTGACTTATTTCTGTGGAAGAACCCAGAGGAGAATCCAGCCAACTTATTGCTGTCATGGAGAACTGTAAGTTAAGATTCTATAAGAGTTTGCACCTTCACTCTCAACTTCATAAATCTAGAAAGTGAGATATTTACAGACAAGTCCCTTAGCCCCATTATTTTATTATTATCAACCTGCTAACCCCAGACCCTGTGTCTGGCACTGACCTAGAACTCTCCATACAGAAGAGGTCTAGGGATGTCCCATCGGTTGCCACAGGCTTGGCTGTGGAAGCTGCCTCTTTAAAGCATTTCACATTAAACGGGGGGAATGTCAATACTCCAAACCAAAGAATGGGCATACCAAAGCCCACATCCTCTCCAAAGCACCCCTTACAGTTCCTTGCAAGGGCAGCTTGCTGGCTCTCTGCCTCAGTCATCTTTCTGACTCATCCTGTGTACCAACTCAGGATTGATCTTCAGAAAGCCCTCTTTTCTTCTGGTGCCTCCATACAAGATGCTTCCCACCATCCACATCTCTCAGTCCAGATTTTCAAGACTGCTACGAGTTTAATCTACCTCCTGTCATGACCTGTGGCTCTCCAGACCAAATCTACCATTCCAGAGAGCCTGGTCCTTATCCTTCTGTCTTCTATGTCTTGCTGCATTCACCTTTGCACCTTGGCTTATTTCCTTTCCCCACCTTGAACTGCTTCCCCACTCCCCACTACCAACATCGTACCTTTGGGTCCCAGCATAAGGCTTTCCTAACTCTTCCTTTTCTTATAGATCTCTTTCGCTTTGACTGCCTCTAGCAGTTACAAGGACAAACCCTTCATCTTGTTGCTTCTGAAACTGGGCAATAAACTCCTGGGCAGCAGGAGTCATTTTGTATCTAGCAGATCTTTTATGCTCCAAGAAGCTAATTCGCAATTTCTGTTGACAAAAGAGGACCCCATGGGAGGCACCAGAGACATGCAATTGAACTGGGGGTTGGTGCAGTTCACATCCTGATATTTTAATTCAAGACTGTAATGATGGAAGAAATAACATTTCATATGTTTGATTATAGCATTACTGTGTACTTATTGTCATAAATGTGAAAAATGCTAAAAAAAAAAGTGTGCAAAAAAAATGAAGGCTTCAGGAAAATCCCTACTTAGTGTCACCTTTTTTTTTTTTTGAGACAGAGTCTCTCTCTGTCACCCAGGCTGGAGTGCAGTGGCTTGATCTCGGCTCACTGCCAGCTCCGCCTCCAGGGTTCACGCCATTCTCCTGCCTCAGCCTCCTGAGTAGCTGGCACTACAGGCACCCGCCTAGTTGTTTGTATTTTTAGTAGAGACGGGGTTTCACCGTGTTAGCCAGGATGGTCTCGATCTCCTGACCTCATGATCCGCCCACCTCGGCCTCCCAAAGTGCTGAGATTACAGGCGTGAGCCACCGCGCCTGGCCAGTGTCACCTATTTTTAAGACCTGTGTGTCTTTCTTAGTTATTTATATTGATTGGTAGGTTTATGTTTTTCTTCCCAGAATCTGACTATGAACATAGTTTAAGTATATAATAAGTATATAATTTTTCTTCCCAGAATTTGGCAGCAAATATAGTTTTGATTTTTGCTCTTTTCGCTAAACATTGTCTTGTAAACCTTTTCTCATTAAATTACTCTTTGAAAGCCTTGTTTGTAGTAGCTCTATGGTATTGAAACGGGTTTGTTGTCTGGGGTATATACCCTGGTTCTTTGTCATGGTCGAGAAAGAATTCAGGACAGATACACACGAGGAATGGGTTTAGGAGCGGAAGGTTTAGTAGAAAAAGAGAGAGAAAAAAACCTTCCTCATGCTGAGAAAGTGGATCGCCCAAGAAGGGTCTCCGGTTTGCGGCAGAGAGCAATCGATTTTGTACGGAGGCTTGAGGAGGCGGTGATTGATTTACATAGGGCCCAGGGGATTGGTTTGACCAGTTGTGTCATTTACATTGCCCGTGAACCGACTGGCCCTCCCACCCTAGTCTTTTATTATGCAAATACGGCCTCCACTTGGAGGCGGCCATGATCACTGTACATGTGGTACCTGGAGGCTGCCATGACACTGGTAAACGTGGTGACAAGGAAGAGAGCGGGAGACGCCATTTTCAATGTAACTGGCTTCCAGGTACAGCTGCCGACATTTACATATAAAAGCTCCTAGTTTGCATATGTATTTCAGACTGCTTTCTGTCAGAGAAGAAATGGTTTGGGGCTGCTTTTTATTAAAGGAAAATTCCACCGAGAATTCTTTTACCCTTTCTAGCTGCCTAAATTTTTTTTTTTTGAGACTGAGTCTCGCTCTTGTCATGGCACGATCTCGGCTCACTGCAACCTCTGCCTCCCGGGTTCAAGGGATTCTCCTGCCTCAGCCTCCCGAGTAGCTGGGATTACAGGCGCGTGCCACCACGCCCGGCTAATTTTTTTTTTTTTTGTACTTTTAGTACAGACGGGGTTTCACCGTGTTAGCCAGGCTGGTCTCAAACTCCTGACCTCAGGTGATCTGCCCGCCTCGGCCTCCAAAAGTGCTAGGATTACAGGCGTGAGCCACTGTACCCCGCCTAAAAATAATTTCTTAATAACTCTTGTATTAGTATTCGATTGTGTGGTTGATCCATAGTTTATTCAGCCAATCCTCTATTATTAGACATTTCACTATTTTTCACCATCTAAAGTAATTCCACGATAAACATCACTGTGAGATAAATCTTTGTCTGATTATTTTCTTTGAATAAAATACTAGACATTATATTATGGGCTATTATAACTAGACATTATATTATGAGCTAAAGGGTGTGCACGTTTTTAAGGCGTTTGATACAGGTTACCAAATTGCCCTCCCGAAAAGTTGACCCAATTGCACTCCCCCCAGCAGTGTATGGGAACGCATGTAACTCTTGCCACACATGATACTTATTTTTATTTGTTAACTTGATCATTGAAAAGTCTGTATGTCTTTTTTTTTTTTTTTTTTTTTTGAGACAGAGTCTCCCTCTGTGGCCCTGGCTGGAGTGCGGTGGCGCAATCTCAGCTCACTGCAACCTCCGCCTCCCAGGTTCAAGCAATTCTCCTGCTTCAGCCTCCTGAGTAGCTGGTACTACAGGCGCCCACCACCACACCTGGCTAAGTTTTTGTATTTTTAGCAGAGATGGGGTTTCACGGTGTTAGCCAGGCTGGTCTTGAATTCCTGACCTCAAATGATCCGCCCGCCTCGGCCTCCCAAAGTCCTGGGATTACAGACGTGAGCCACCACACCCAGCCTGAAAGGTCTGTATGTCATTTGAAATGACATCCTTTGGATTTTTTGTGCAGCTGTGATTTTTGTGCTCACATAGCAGCTGCTTCTAGGCTTGTAGACACCATTGCAAAGGAGGTAAGAATTCTGTCACCTCCCTTTGAGGGACTTTTTTTCTCTGTTTTCCAGACACCTGGCATCCTTTGGCTGCCTCACGCAGATCAAAGCTTCCCATCCCACACAGCCTTCCCTTGACTTCAGCGTTGGCCTCTTTCTCTTCCCTACCCTGTAAACAGTTCTGTCTCAAAATATCCCACCTACTTTAGGGTTGAAAAAGGGTCAGTCTTGGAAAGCCAGAATAAATAACAAATGATGTCAATCAAAGAACCAAGGTTCACAATTTCCAGGATATTTCAGAGCCTTTCGTGCGCTTTAAAGCTAGTGTTCAGTCTTGGAAGGAAATCCACATTCTAGAGAAATAGCATTCAGGCCTTGTGCAGGCTGTTCCCTCAGACTGCGACACCCTTCCATCTTTTTCTACCTGGCTCAGCCCTCACGGTCCAGCCTATTTCCTCAATCCTCCCCTGTCCATTCTGATTCATTATAGCATTACTGTGTGCTCATTGTCATAAATGTGAAAAATGCTAAAAAAAAAAAAAAAAAAAAGGCATTTCCTTTCTTTCCATGCTGGATTGTAAATGTGATTCTCATATCCTCTATTATACTGTGAGACCCTTTGAGTGCACAAACCTGTGGCTTATTCACCGTTGAACCCACTGGCCTGGCAGGGCAGACAACTCCTAGCAGACACCCAATACAGTGTGTGTTCAAGGAACAAATATCTCATAGGTAACTGTCAAATTAGGGGTTGGACCTCTTTTAGGGTGGGCACCAATGGTCTCGGGGATTCTGTCTCAGGGAAGGCAACTTATGTGGCGGGAGTAGAAGCCGCTCCTCCTGCATCCAGATGTCAGAATATGGGGACCAGTTAGTTGTTTGTTTGCCTTGTCTCACATACCCCAGCACAGAGGTGGCACCCTAAGGCAGAACTAGGCCTACTTTGATCAGCACTAATTTCCTCAGATTGTATTCCCTGCACACCAGAAGGTAAAGGCATCAGCAAAGGACAATTAATTACCTGGAGAACACAGAGGCAGCAAGGGAACTGTGATCTTCTTCCAAAGTGAGTGATGATCCAGATTAGTAATAATTGTCAGCACATGTTGGATGTGCTCCATGCACTCCTAGAAGTTATGTGATTTGCCCAGGCCTTAGAGTTAGGAGATCGCACAGCTGAGATTAGAGCCCAAGTCTCTAACCCGCTTGACTATCTTATGGCTTCCCAACTTGGTTATCTACGTGGCGTAGAAGGCTTAGATGATTACTTGAAACTGCCACTTTGTAATAGTAAGGGAGATTTTTAAGAGGGCTTAGCAACTGTACAGAGACAAGTAACTCTGGGAAAATGGCCCACCATTCTGCAGCATCTCTTGGTGTCTGATTTCTTGCAGCCTTACCTTGGAGTATGTGCATATTAACCAAGTCGGCACTGTTGCACCTGTTTCTGGCTTTGCGCTTCAGGGAATTTTTAGCCTGTAGAACCCAAACAAGAGAAATCACCTAGTTTTACCTTTTAAAAAAACTCAATTTATCTCACAGGAGAAAATAACCTTTTAAAATAATAAATGAAACATGAAAATATTCTTGGTGTCCCACATTTTGATGAAGGAACATTTACAAAGACCCGTCGAGTAATTTTTAGATGGGAAAATAAGATAAGAAGGTAAAGAGCTTGGGTCCACATCAGGGCTACAAACCTAAAGCTCTTTCGGGGACAGGCAGGTTGGTACATGTTAATAACATGTTACTATAACAGGATACTAGGCTGTTTGTATTATAACGAATCTTATTCCATTGCCTTTTTTTTTTTTTTTTTGAGACAGGGTCTCTGTCATCCAGGCTGGAATGCAGTGGCACAATCAAAGCTCACTGCAGCCTTGACCTCCTGGGCACAAGTGATCCTCCTGCCTTAGTCCCATGAGTAGCTGGGACTACAGGCATGCATCACCAAACCCAGCTAATTTTTTTTAAAATTTTTAATTTTTAGTAGAGACAGGGTTTCACCATGTTTCCTAGGCTGGTCTTGAACTCCTGGACTCAAGCAATCTGCCCACCTCAGCCTCCCAAAGTGCTGGGACAGCCATGAGCCACAGCACCCAGCCTCCATTTCCTCTGAAAACAGTCACAAAATTAACCAAGATCAGAGTTAAAACATTGCCTAAATCCATCTAATATAACATGACAACGTATGCCTCTTTCCCGTTATTCGCTTGACTTCTCTTTTAGGACATGTGAAAATGTAAAGCCTACAGATTCAGACCCACCAGGAGTTGGACGGGCACGAAGAGATGGGTTATTTACCCAGTCTCAATATCTTCTTGATGGGGCTGTCGGTAGGGTTGTTGCAGGCTGTGGGAGGGCCAACACTGGACCCCAGGTTTCTGATGTCTAGCTCTGGGTTTTTATCTCACTATAGTGGATCTCCCAGTGGCCCCCTGAGAGGGGTCTGGGAATCACTCCAGTTCTGATAAGAGTCTGCTGTTCTTTGTTATTCTCCAGGTAGTAGGAATCACAGCCACTTGTGAGCTACTTTGAAGAGTTGCAGATCCCTCCTCTTCCTCTCTACCCATAGACAAGCTGCAAGGCTAGTGCTCTCAGGTAAGGAAATACCAGCAGGCAGATACTCTCTTTGTCTTTCCTTCTCACTCAAAGTGTTGATACTTGCTAAATAGTATTTATTAATATATTATTGACAAATTCAGGTTGCAGAGATTTGTTATGAAGGTACAGAATATACGCCAAATCTCACTCTCAAATGTTACAAAAAAAGAAGGGAAAAAAGCAAAATAACCTTTTGCCTTTAAGTAGCTACAAATAAGTTCATAAACCGTGCCTTACCCTTGAATTGGATTTTTAAAAATCTGATTGTTGTTAAGAAATGACAGTAATAACAGGTAAGGCAGCTTGAAAGCCGACTCCACTTCCTTCTCTAAAGTGTTTTTGACTCTAGCGCATCCCTACTGTAATTTCTTCCAACATTAGAAAAATTGGGGACATTTTTTAAAAAAGCTAAAAAATAGGCGTTTCAAAGCTAATATAGTTGATCCCATTTCTATAGTTACTGGTTAATAGGAGTAAGATTCCATATGATATGAGGGCAAGGGACTGGCAAATTGATTGAGTTTGTTGTAGGAATTCTACACGCATCTGCCAAGGGTTAGCATTCAGAGATTCATAACCTATAGTCTAAGCTTGGGTCAAGAAATTTGCAAAAATTACCTTGTCACTATCCAAATGTTTTCTTTGCTCATGGAATTCAGCTGGATGTTTCAGTGCTGAAACGGAAACACAAAAACATGAGTGGAGGCTGGGTTAAGGGCATTGGTATCTCAGAGTTTGCTGGTGTGCTTGCTCAGCTATGCACAGTAGGGAGGTGATTGCCTTTATTAGGCCACAAGCAATGAGAGAGGACAGGCCTGGAGGACACCAGCGGCCCTGAAGCCATAGGAGACAGAGGAAGTGGAATCAAAGCCTCAAACAGGGGGAATAGCAGAGGCAGGATGTGCAACAAGAAGAGAAGTGATGGAGGCAGGGCATTCCAAGTTCCGGAGGAAATAGAAGGGGTGGTGGAAAACTGAAAACAGAAATAACGCTCTGGTTTGAGGGAGAGGTGTAGACTTGGGTAACTAACACCCTCTTTGACTTTGCTCTGCCCTAGAGTGCAAAAGGCTCGGGGGATGACTGTGGTCTGTGTCTGTGGGGTGGTGCTTTGGAGGAAGGGACTGTACTCTGGATAAAGTGTGTGGCTGGTAGGTCAGGAACATGCAACCAAGGGTGTTGAGTGAGAAGCAGAGAATCAAATTTTGAGGGCTGGAAGGAACCTTGGAGACAGGGAAGTTAACTCCAACCGTGCACAGAATGGGGAAACTGAGGTCCACAGAAATTGATTGACTTGCCCAGGATCAGTTAGGTCTAGGAGCATAGGTCCTGTGACAACTCTAACCTCTTTCAAGGTGTGATATGTAAAATATTAACAACCAGTAGACACAGGCACTGGTCAGTCATACAGAACACATGGCAGCCGTGAACAACCTGGGCGGAATGCCAGCCTTCACTCTCTTCCCATGACCGCCTGCTCATCACCCTTCATAGCACCTCTTATAGGGATTTCATAAACTCCTCTGAGCAAAGAAGTAGAACATCATTTTGCAAAATTCTACATTTTGCCTTGATTTTCCTAATCTAGAACAATCTCAATCAGGAGCCACAAATAATCACTTTTCATGATAAGTGATGAGGTTGATTAGCAGTTACAGACTTGCATTGATTTTTTTTCCCCTGAATTGTATGTCTGGACAACTTGAGGAATCACATGATCCAGAGTTCCAATGCTACTAGAACAGTGGTCTACTGTAAGCCGCAAGTGATGAAATGTTCTTCCAAATCTTGGCCAGCACAAAAATTAGGTTTCTGACCAGATCGGGGTGTGTGTGTGTGTGTGTGTGTGTGTGTGCGCGCGCACGCATGTGCCTCATTCAACCCTTAAGACCATGCTGAATCTGAACATAGTTTTCAGCAGGGTTTGCTGGAGATCAAGCAGACATAGTTGTAGTCATGACGCATGATGGCTACCATAATGGTAGTTGGCCATAGTATCCTCTTCAAGGATGCTGCTTGGGGAGTTAATAGGTCACACTCTCTATAAATCTCCCTGTTCACCCCAACGTTAACAATGTTGGCTGAAGGAACATGCAGAATTGCCCCACCTGGCTTCCTTGTGCCAAAAATAGTTGACAGGCATCCTTCTCACTTTGACCAAATATTAAGAGACTTCCCTTCTTATAGAAAAAAAAAATGAACATGCTTCTTGAATACCATTGATCTAGAAACTGTTTTTCAGTTATCTTTGCTTTCTGCTTTTTACTCTTAAAATGAGCTTCTCTGCAAAACCTCCCTTTTTAGATGACCCTTTTCTCCCATTTCTCCTAACTCAGTGATTCTGAGAAATTAACGTGCAGCTGTCCTGTGTTGCTCATGCATTTTCTTTGAGTTGGGTCTGGTCATCATCCTTAATAAGGCTTGCCTTTGCCTGCGTTTGATCGCAGGTGGAATTTATGTCGAGGGAGTTCTGCAAAGCAACTCCCTTTCCCCCTAAGCAACCAGATTATGATACAAAGTCTGCTGGAAGTCCAGCGGCCATTGTGGATCTATACAATCTGTATCAATAGGTCTTTACCTCTGTCCTGTCTCCTGGTAATCATTTAGTTAGGTATTGTATATTGGTGTAGTTTAATTACTTACATAACCCAGAAAAGGAATGGATCTTCGTGTGGCCTTAAGTGGTTAAAAAGAATAACATGCCCTTTTCCTCTAGAAACTCCCTGAAAGGAATAGCATGAATAGATCTTGGGATATCAGTGACATTCCAAACACAATTGGTTTTAACTGGGCTTGGGGTTTAGGAGGAATTTAACGGGTTCTCATGTCTCTGAGGCTGTTCAATTCTTATTAGCAAAGCTTATTAATTGTTCTAAGAAACACTGTATTTCCTGTATCTCAGCTTTGTAGAACTACAATTCATCACTTCTTGGTGTTAATAACTCCCCTGTGAGATGATTCACACGGTCCAGTTCTCTGATGCCAGGAGCACAAAGGTCTTCTGGAACCTTCTGCCACAGGGTGGAAGAAACTATCTCCATTTAGCAAGGACTTGGGAAGAAAGCCAGAGAGGTTCACATGCTGCATTTTACCACATGCTCTTCTCCTCAGAGGTTAAGGGGTGTTATATGGGGCACTGGCTTGAGGTCACACCATGGAAAACTATCCTGCCATGGGCCTGGGGTTGAGGTTTGCCTTCTCAGTGACTTCAGAGACTGTGGGTTTTAGCCACCTCCCATGAAGGCCAACAAAAGCAATGGTGCCCCCCACCTCTCAATTGGGTTTTTGGAAAATACATAAAAAACCACTTCTGCTGCCAGCCTGGGGAGTATCAAATGGCAACATTTTGTATTAAAAGAACTTTGACATTTAAGATTGAAAAGGAATTTGGATTCTAAATTTTAAAAAAAGTCCATGTGATTTTGAATTAAAATACTGTTGTAAATTCAATCAGCCACACATCTAACTCATTCTCCCTGGAGGAAGATTAATGGCTCCTCACAAGGGAATCTGTGTTCTTGCCTCAGAGTTTTGTTGCGGGCTATTCCTATTTCTGTCCCCAAAGCTATCGCTAATTTGGGTCAGCCAAGCATATAAACATTTGCTGACTTAGAACTTAGAAAAAAGATACCGAGATAAGAACAGTCTTCCTGCAGTCCTCTGCTCTCCACTGTAACCTCATGCCTCCAGCAGGATGCCAGAAAAAGGAGAAAACAGGTCGTGGAACCACAGAGAACTCACTGAAGGCAGGGACCTCACTCCTCAGCACGGGGTAGGGTCCCTGGAGTTGGGCAACTCCAGCAGCAGAAGCAGGGCTGTACCTGGTGTTGGGCTGTGCCTGGTGCAGACCCTGACTTCTCTTAATGTGACCATTCAGCTGCAGGCTTGGAGCAATACCAGATCCATTGCTACTAAGAGGACCAAGAGGAAGAATTAAAGAGCCAGAGACTTGGGGCAGCAACGAGTGCAGCATTCTCAAAGTGTAGCCTCCGGACCAGCATCTTCAGCAATTGGGAACATGTTAGAAATTCCAGTTCTTGGCTGGGTGTGGTGGCTCACACCTGTAATCCCAGCACTTTGGGAGGCCGAGGCAGGTGGATCACGAGGTCAGGAGTTCAAGACCAGCTTGGCCAAGATGGTGAAACCTGTCTCTTCTAAAAATACAAAAATTAGCCGGAACCCGGGCAGCAGAGGTTGCAGTGAGCCAAGATCGTGCCACTGCACTCCAGCCTGGGCGACAGAGTGAGACTCTGTCTCAAAAAAAACAAAAAAAAAAAAAGAAAAAGAAAAGAAAAAAAGAAATCCCAATTCCTGGGCCAAAAAAAAAAACCCCCAGCCCCACAGAATCAGAAACTCTGCCAGTAGAACCCAGGAATCTGTGTTTTAACAAGCCTTCTGGGTGATTCTGATGCCAAAGCTTCAGAACGGCTGTGATGGGATTTCTAAGTCCAGTGGATCTTGATCTAGGGGTGTTGGGAACGTAGGACTTCAAAAAGAGAGCAATGAATGACCAGGACTGATTTTCAGCATTTCAAGAAGCTGAAGAGAAAGAGTATGTCTGTCCAGAGAAAGGCTGCTTGGACTAACAAAGCTGTCACTTTTCATTGCTCCTGCCTGGAACCATAGCAACTTGGTTTAGTTACGGTTGTTCTCATCAACAAGCACTAGTTGGTAAATTTATATACCATTAATTAGAAAATTAACTTGAAAACATAAAATTAACTATTTAAAAGATGCATGGATTATAATTAATGTATGTAGGATTCTTTAGGCGGACAGGGAAGACAACACTATTTTAAACATAAGACCTATGGCAGTGATGCGTAGAATTAAAGAAGTCCTGGGTGACTAAATGTTTGGGAACCATCCATTTGAGCTCTGTTCTTGCTCTGCCATCTACTTTTGGTATAACCTTGAGTAAGCCTGAGAGTTTTCCTGTGCTCTCAGTTTCCCACTTATAAAAATGGGCCTATTCATGTTTGTCTTCTCTCTGTCTTGGTTTTAAAGACAAATTGGGTCATGAGAACTTTTTTTAATATATATAATGATAATGCTTTGGAGATTATAATTTCTTTTATGCTTGGAAATAAATTGCTAGTTCAGTACTCCAATGATAGTCTTAAGGGTCTGTTACCCCAATAATAGTCTTAACAGTCTGAAAACAGTGCATTTTCCCAATGTAGCTTTGTAACGTTCAAGACCTGGCTAGCACACTTAGAGAATTTGATGCAACATCTGTGAACACTTTGGAATTTCTCAGAAGGAGGATACAAAGACAAATTCAAAGTGTGCCTGTAATTACTAGTTTTCTAGTTTCTAAGGAACAGGGAAATGGAAAATTGAAGGAGAGATGGGGGAAAAGAAGGAAGGTCAGATTTTTGACCCAAATGGGATTGACATGAAAATCCAGGGCACCTTTTTCTATCTCTGAATTTGAGATGTTAGAAAGAAGGGAAGAGGCAGACAGATTAATTCCCTTGCGCCGTGTACTGCTCAAACAGCCGACAGTGTGTGGTAGGGTGCTGTGGGGGAAAAGCCAAGTCAAATGAATGCACTGAGAAAAGGAAGAGAGACTTTGTCCAGTCAACTTCTTAAAACTATCGTGAAGCTGCGTGTGATATGGGTGCAGGAATTGCCCCAGTCATTCTTCTTGCTATTCAGAAGTACCACAAAATTCAGGGATTTACCAAGGTTTTGCAGTAAGTATGTGGCTGCTGTAGCTTGGATTAGTCTGCAAAAAAAATAAAGGCAGCACCATTCATAGACAGCTCATTGTATCTTTAAATTCATTTACATTGATCAGATCATGAAACCAAGCTGCCCAGACATTTCATTCTGGCCAGCAGGGGCTTTCTCTGAGACTCTGTGGACATGTAGCAGCCTCTCTGGGCCCTGTGTCCTCTCAAATCCACTTTAGCTCTCTAATCTCATCTTCTGTATTCCAGGAGAATAAATTAAACCTTCTTTCATCTCTCCCCTGGGTTAAACACCATAGATTCACTTTAGTAGCAGAGGGAGACAGAGAGGGAGAGGAAAAAGTGATCTTTCCCTCAATCTTCCTGGATAGCCATTCTCATGTAGTGGTGTGAAGTTGTCCAAAATTCTTAAATAGGATGATTAAATGGGGGTGGTTTGGGGCCCCTCCTAGACGGAAGCACTTTGAAACAGAAGTTGAGTCCGACTTCTCTGTGTGTGTTCCCCAGGGCCTTTCTCACAGTAGAGGATTAATAAAGATTTATTGAAATGCTCTATGACCAGTTTATTGAGTCTGATTTACATGGCTGGTCATCTTTCCACACTAAGTCTTCTGAAGTGGTTGGAATAAAATGGTGTTATTTAAAATTTTACCCAGGAGAGTGATATCCAGGGAGAAGAATTGCAGGAGAGAAAATTTGCATAAGAAATGATGAACAGGCCCAATAGGTCTAGGGAAGGAGGTGGACTCTGTCCTAATGCCACGAGAATGTAGAGAACCTTGATGTCCTCTTGCAACCTTGAGCCCAAAAGGGTGGGATAGTGAAACCATTTCCTATGAATCCTGGTTGATGATGGCAAAGTAGGCAATTTGAAATCTCCATATTGAGATTTACAAGTGAGATTTTGGAGATAAATCTAAACAATAAGTCTTTAAAGTAATATTTCTAAGTTAACTTTGAGAGACTATTTTATTAAGGTTTCATGCCGATTTTGAAAATGTGAATTTCACAACTGCCATTGTAAATGCACCTGGTCTGAGAACCCTTTACCCACTGTTTAAAGTTGTTCCAGTGATTCTGTGCTGGCCTCAGAACCCTGCCTGTCTTGACTAAAAGTCAAGAGATGGTGCCTTTAAATTCATTCAAAGCACGTAAAGAGGGAAATTAGCCTAAACTCATAATGCCCACACATAAGAACAAAGTAAATGTTTAAGAGAAGTGATTCATGGGGATTATAAAAAAGAATTTGTTGCTGGTTGCTAACCACTGTTTATTACTCAACAGCAACCTCAAAACCTGCAGGATGCGTGCCCAGGATGCGTGCCCAGGAAGAGGGAAGGAAGAAAATTTCAATCCATTTAGATTAGTTTCACTAGAATTACACATGATTCACCTCATTAGAGTCAATGGGGGAGGAGCCTCATAATTTAATTATCAATTTGGAATGCAATTGAAGGGAGACCTGCCATACAGCTAAGTCAGTGAAACCTTTCATTCAATGCTCATCATGGCGAAGCATAGATTATGATGCAGAACCTGAAGCCATTGCATTTAAATCATTGGTTTATCTTTGGCATTTTCACACGATACACTTTTTACATTTTCTAAGTTCTAACTGAATTTTTTGGCCATAAAATGCCTTATGATAGCAATATAAGTAAGTGTTTTTAAAGGCCAAGCGATTCATTTTGAACGTTTGAGAAAAGGAGCCTAGGCGGGGATCAGGAGACACAGGTTCTGGCCTCAGCGCTTCCACAATAGGAGGGGGTTGCATGTTATCCAGTGGATAAGCCCTGAAGAGTCAACCTAATGTAAAACTCAAGACTAATTGGTGGCAGGTGCTTCTGTTGACCAGTTAAAAATAGTATTACTGGCCAGGCGCGGTGGCTCACGCCTGTAATCCCAGCACTTTGGGAGCCCGAGGTGGGTGGATCATGAGGTCAGGAGATCGAGACCATCCTGGCTAACACGGTGAAACCCCGTCTCTCCTAAAAATACAAAAAATTAGCCGGGCATGGTGGCACGTGCCTGTAGTCCCAGCTACTCGGGAGGCTGAGGCAGGAGAATGGCGTGAACCTGGGAGACGGAGGTTGCAGTGAGCTGAGATCACGCTACTGCACTCCAGCCTGGGCGACAGAGTGAGACTCTGTCTCAAAAAAAAAAAAAATAGTATTTCTATTTGATAAGGACAATTAACAGTTCACTTAGCCATCAGCTTTGAGTTTTGACAATTTATGACATGTTTAAAAAGATTGCAACTATTTCAAATTTTATGAATAAAGCGAGACTTTATGAATAATTTTATCTGGCATGCGTTTACATTCTCATCAATCAAACTGTAGAAAATGGGACCACATTAGATGTAGGCTTTGGGACATCTGAAAAACCTTTTAGGCCTCTTCAACCTCAGTTTCATGAATATTAAAGACAAACAAGGATTGGGATAGGTCAGGGGTTTTCAAACTCTATTCTGAAGAGAACCAGCACTGCAGAGAGAATTATCAGGGGGCTTCTGGAAGGGACAAGGAGAGGCCCAGTAAATGGGGCAGAGATCCTTGACACTGCCTCAGCCAGTGCATATATATGTATATATGTACACACACACACATATATATAGTGCATAAGATTTAACAATTAAAAAATTAGAAAATCACAGAATTAGGTAGGCTCTGAGGATGATTAACTTTTCTTCCTTCCTCCTTTCCTTTCTCCTTTTCTTTTACTTTCTGTTTCAAAAAATTTAAATAATAGAATGAAAAAATAAAGTCTTCTTGTGTAAGGTAATGAGCTGCACACTGGATTATGCTTCTGTGTGCTTTTTAAATTTTTATTTACTTATTTATTTATTTATTTTGAGATGGAGTCTTGCTCTGTCACCCAGGCTGGAGTGCAGTGGCGCGATCTCGGCTCACTGCAAGCTCCACCTCCTGAGTTCACGCCACTCTCCCGCCTCAGCCTCTCAAGTAGCTGGGACTACAGGTGCCCGCCACCACACCTGGCTAATTTTTTTTTTTTTTTTGTATTTTTAGTACAGACGGGGTTTCACCGTGTTAGCCAGGATGGTCTCGATCTCCTGACCTCGTGATCTGCCCGCCTCGGCCTCCCAAAGTGCTGGGATTACAGGCTTGAGTCACCGTGCCTGGCCTGCTTCTGTGTGCTTTTTATCAGCTTTCCACCTAATATCTTGACTCTCTCTGAGAGACCATCTTGCTTATTATTGTTGTCCCTAAAGTGCCTGGCACAGTCCCCTGTACATAGCCTGGTTTATAATACAATTTGTTGAATTATATTGAATTGAAAATATCCTGAGGCCCTTGGTTCCTCTTTCCTTCTCCCAATCATTTGCAGTTAGACATGTTTCTTTAGGTGCCAGAGGAAACACACTGTTCTGCTGAAATGCATGTAGATTGCACATTTAATCTCTGATTGGGCCGAAGAGGCTAAACATCAGCAGGTGAAGAGATGCATCCTATCTCTAGCTTCCTGAGAAGAGCTAAGTAGAAAAGGTCTGTACAGGCAGGGCCTGCAGTGTGCACTTGCCATGACTTGGACACTTTTCCACAGCAGACTCTACACTCTTGGAAAGCCTGGTTGAGAGGATGTAGCTGAAGATTGGAGAAAACCTTCATCATAGTGTGTGATTTTAAAATGCTTTATTATTTCATGATTTGTAGGATTTTTTTCTAGAAATTATCTTAATGATGCCATGGACTAATGATGCAAAATTTCTGTTAAGCAGTATTTTGTTAATATGCATATTATTTGATTCTGGAACTCCTGGAGAACAAAATATTATATCTTCATTGGACTCTACTATACAAATGAACATTTGATTTATATAACTTACATGATAGGTGTTATTTTAAAATGTATGCTAGCGTTAATTACCATCTTCATTGGGTGTTTTTACTAATATTCAGATTTAACCCCGTATCCCTCCAAAAATATTTATTCTCAGCCAAATGCCAGCTGCAAGACCCAGGCCCAGAGTATTTAAGCACATGAGTCAAACTTTAAATCAGATGTTTACAACTTGGGCTTACGGAAAGGTTGTGGGTCCATCTGCTCCATTTGCCTTTCCAGAATTAAAGAGAAAGAAACATCAGTGAAGGGACAGATTATCAGCTTTGAGTGAAATTGTCTTGACCTGATCTGACATCCGCAGACCTTTGGTTTTTTCCTGTCTTTGGCACCTCCAAGGAAAGGCTAAGATGAAACAGGCCACACATAGACTTGCTCTTTTGCTTCCTCAGCATAGTTGTCAACGTTGCTTAAACAGCCTTGAAATCGCAGGGTGAGCTGTTTCTTTTGTACTTCACAACCCTCTAAAAGAGTTGTCCCACTTTAAGGTCACATACTGTTTACTATTGTAGAGCTTAGCCATGAACAAAGGATTACTTTTGAATTACAAAACAAGAGGCCTGAAAAATTCTTAGTTCTGTTCTGGCTCTGAAACAAAGACTAAACTTTCAATGTTTAGCCATGGGTCATAGCGCTTCAATATAACTAACTACACAACATTTTTTCTAACTAATGTAACTAACTACACTATATAGGGCTATACATAGGGCTTCAATACAACTAACTACACTACAGTTTTTCAAGGGCAAACTTCTGCTTGTTGTATACTGAACTCTGAAGTAACAGTCACAACAGCATTTTACAGACACCTGAATTTCTACACAAGTCATTATAGATCTTGATTTTTAAATTTTGTTGGAGAGGAGGTTAGAATCTACGACCTAGAGCAGCTTTACCCATGACTTATTCATCCAGGGTACCCTTTTCTCTATTTCCACAGATAACCAAGTGTTAGCTTTCATTACTGAATTGGTAGAAAATTTAAAATATATCTTCTAAAAGATACAATAATCCTTCTTCTTTTACCCAGTTCATGGCCAGTAATTCAACATTATATCATTTATGCTAAAATGGTATTGCCACTCCACCTTCTAGAAAGGAAATACTTGACCAATATTCAATTACTTGTGGACTCCAATACCCCAAACAGAACTGAAATTCAGGAGGTGAGAAAAAGATGATGTAATTGATGCTTCTGGAAAGAATATTAATTATATCCAATTTTAAAAGTAGATGAGTTGGGGGTGCCCATAATGAATTGTGTTTACCCTGAGAACAAATCCACTACATTGGAATTTTAGGCATAACCAGTATCACTAAAAGGAGCCCCTTGCAGGTGAGTAGGTAGCAGTTGGGGCAAAGCATCCAAGGTCTGGGATTTCTGCTGATACCAATGCTTTGAAGATCTTCGGAGACCAATGCATTGGCTTAAACTAAATGACCTCTGAGGCACTTTCCAGCTCCCAAATGGTGTGGCCCTATGTATATCAGTAATTAAGAGATGCAGGTACTCACGTGGTATTATGCCTTGGTTAGCCAGTTGTTCCTGGGTCCTTCTTTGTTGAAGTCTTAACTGTAAAACTTAGAAAAGGGAGTGTTAGTTTGTGAGTTGGGCTAAATATCATTACAATCATTATATTTTCATTACGCATTCACAGATCGTCTCATTTTATTTCTAAAAGAGTTCTGTAAATTATTATGAAGTACATTTTAATTTCTGTTGTAGACACAGTGGAAGAAGAAGGAGAGAAGCCGAGAAGGTTACAAGGTTTTGCAGTAAGTCTGTCCCAAACTAGAATTAGAATACTTGTCTCCTCTTTGAAGTGAATGTTATTTTTGCAGTGCCATGCTCACTCTCTCCACACTCTGTCATTTGCAAGATAAATATCATCTAATTCCACTTGGGTGGCAACCAGTGATATCAAAAGGGGAGACAGAGTCCCACCTAGGTTCACATCTCATCTCTACCCCCTTAATAGCTATGTATCCCTGAGCAAGTTGCTTAACCTCTCTGACCCTCAGTTTCCTCATTTGTAAATAAAAACAATGCCTACCTGGTGGTGTTGCTATAAAGTTTGATAAAACAATGTATGCACATTGCTTAGCAGAATGTCTGGCACATGTAATGACATTTTGATAAGTGGTAGCATTATGAGAATCTGGAATTCTCCTGGGAATTCAAAGAAGGACTATTGGAGTTGTGCTTTTCTTAGAAAAATCAAAACACTGTAAAATTGTCAAATTATACATTATAAATAAATATAAGTATGTTTCCACTATTATGTATCTATAGTACAAATGGTTTATATGTATCATATACATGTAATAGTAAAAATTAAATAATATTGAATTATTAACTTCTGAGGGCAGTATTTACAATGTTTTCCTTCCCATTGCCCCTCTCCTCCAAACACATTCTATCTTTGGAAATTCAGACTCCTCCTCATGGATATTCCATTTTCTCTGTATACATTGACAAGAGAGAGCTTAAAGTTTGAATCCACTTGGATTAATCATCTGCTAAAATAAAAACCGTGTTTTCCAGAGGACTGCAACAGAACTCGGAGTCTATATAACGTAAGGCTCACAATGTCCAGAATACAATCGAAAATACTCTAACACAAAAAACTAGGAAAATGTGACCAATTCTAAATGGAAAAGACAATGAACAGATGCAAACCTTGAGATGAGTCAGATGTTGAAATTATCAGACAAATACTTTAAAATAGTTATTTCCAACTAGGTTCAATGAAGTAAAAGAAATGGACAAAAAATAGGACATCTCAGCAGCAAAATAGAACACATAAAAAGAAACCAAGTAGAGACATTAAAACTTAACAATACAGTATCTGGAATAAAAATTATTGAATGGACTTAATAGAAGAATATCAAAGGACTGAGTCAGTAAACTTGAAGATAGATCAAACTGAAGAAGGGAGAGAAAACAGTTGAAAAAAAAAATGAGCAGAGCCTCAGGGACTAGTGTGACAATATCTAAGAGTCTAACATTAGCCTCAGGGACTAGTGTGACAATATCTAAAAGTCTAATGTTAGGGAATTAGAATCCCAGAAGCAGAGCAGAGCCATAGAGCAAGTTCTAATTTAATTGAAGTAGAGCAGATTAATGTCACATAAAATAGATATCAAGTCACAGAGTATTGTCAGAGATAAAGAATGGAAATTTCGTAATTATAAGAGGGAAGACATAGCAATTATAAATGGATATGCATTTAAGAACAGAACCTCAAAATACACGAAGCAAAAATGGACAGAATTAAAGGAATAAATAGACGATTCCAAAATCACAAAAACTTCCTGAAATTGGTGAAAAAAAATGTACAGATTCAAAAGGCTCCATAAACCCTACACCAAATATATTCACAGAAAACCACACTTAGATACATAATAATCCAATGGCTGAAGCCAAAGATAAAGAGAAAAATCTTAAAAACAGGTGGGGGAGAAACAACACATTGTATAAAGAAAAATGTTGATTTACATAGCCACAGACTTCTCTTCAGAAACAATGAAAGCTAGAAAATAAAAAACAAAAAGAGAAACAAATAAACACCCTGACCCCCAGTCTACCAACTGAGAATAGAAAATGTCCTCTAGGAATTAAGGTGAAACAAAGATATTTTCAGATAAAGAAAAATAATATAATTTCTTACAAGAAATGCTTAAGTAAATTCTTCAGGCTCAAGGGAAATGATACCAGAAGATAACACAGATATTCAGAAATGAATAAAGAATGTCAGAAACGGTAACTCTATTAATAAATATCAAAGATATTTATTTTTCTTCTTAATTAAACATATACAACTTTATAAGGAAAAATTATAACATTGTCTTGTGATGCTCTTAAGGCACATAGATGTAATACAGATTACAGTGATAACATAAAGGACTTCTTATGACTGCCAAATTTCTATACTTTACATGCAGTGGTATAATACTAACTATAGGTAGGCTGTCACAGTTAATGATTATATTGTAACCGATAAAAAAACCACAAAGTGTATAACTAAAAAAACCCAATAAATTGAAGCGAAATGCTAAAAATGTCAAGTAGTCCAAAGAAGGCAAGAGAGGGGGAATATAGGAACAAAAAGTATAGGGACAAAAAAAACCAAGTAATATAATGGTAGATCCAAATCCAACCATGCCAATAATTACATCAAATTGTAATAGTTGAAATGCTCAAATAAAACAGAGTTTATCAGAAAGAATTTATAAAAGCCATATTCAATTATATGTTGTCTGCAAGAGACACACTTTATATATAAAGTGTCAGATTGGTTGAAAGTAAGTAGATGGAAAAAAGATATACCATACAGATAGCAAGCATAAGAAAGCTGAAATAACTATATTAATTTCACATAAAATAGACATCAAGTCTATTTCGTCAGAGATAAATAATGGAAATTTTATAATTATAAGCGGGAGAATTCATCAGGAAGACATAGCAATTATAAATGGATATGCATTTAAGAACAGAACCTCAAAAAACATGAAACAAAAATGGACAGAATTAAAGGAATAAACAGACAATTTCAAAATGACAGTAGGAGATTTTAAGACTCCTCTCTCAACATCAGATATAACTAGATTTAAAAAAATACTAATGACATAGAGGATTTGAGCAATAATATCAAACATCTTGATATAATTAATATTTGTTTAGCACTACATCCAACAACTGCAGAATAAACATTCTTTTCAAGTGTACATGGTACATTCACCAATATACACTAGGCCATAGAATAAGTTTTAATAAATTTGAAATAACTGATCTCATATAGAGTATGTTTTCTGACCACATTGGAATTAATTATAACTCAAAAGCGATATGCTATTTACAAAAATATTTGGCAATACATTTCTAGATAATTCATAGTCAAAACAAAATCATGAGAGTAATTAAAAATATTTTAAACTGAATAATAAAAAATATACAACATATTATAACTATTTCATATCATAATTTCCCATAACCCATATTACAGCTTATGAGATACAGCTAAAGCAGTGATGAGAGGGAAACTTAGATACTTATATTAGAAAAAGAGACAGGTTAAATCAGTGACCTAAGAGTCTACTGTAAGAAGATAAAAAAGAAGTATGCTCATAGCAAGTAGAAATAAGAAATAATAAAGATTAACGCAGAAATCTTTATAATAGAAAACAGACAAGTAGTGGAAAAAATTGACAATGCCAAAAGCTAGTTATTTGCAAAGATCAACAAAACCGTCAAACTCCTAACTAGACTTATTTTATTTTATTTTATTTTATTTATTTTGAGACGGAGTCTCACTCTGTCACCCAGGCTGGAGTGCAGTGGCATGATCTCGGCTCACTGCAACCTCTATCTCCCAGGTCAAGAGATTCTCCTGCTTCTGCCTCCTGAGTAGCTGGGATTACAAGTGTGCACCACCACACCAGGCTAATTTTTGTATTTTTAGTAGAGACAAGGTTTCGCCATGTTGGTGAGGTTGGTCTAGAACTCCTAACCTCAAGTGATCCACCTGCCTTGGCCTCCCAAAGTGACTGATTATAAAGGTAGAGAATAAAATTTATCAATAACAGGACTAAAAAATGTGTTATAATCATATATTCTAGACATTAAAGATAATAAGAAAATATAATTAACAAATTTGTGTTAACAAATTAAACAACTTAAAGTGGACACATTTCTTGAAAACTAAAGCTTACCAAAATTGATACCAAAAACACAGAAAATCTGAATAGCAACATGTTTATTAAATCATACATTGATTATTATAACCCCCCCACACACTATACACACACATACAAAAATATTCAGGCCCCGGCAGTCTTACTGGTGAATTTCTATCCAAATGTGATAGGAACAAGTTGTTTTCCAAGTTTTCCACTAAATAACACATTTTATACATTATACCAATTATAAATAAGAATTCTCAATTATTTTCTTTCAATATCATAGATCTTAATCAAATGAAGACAAAGTTTATAAGAATCTCCCATTGCCTCAAGCCTGCAATCCCAGCACTTTGGGAGGCCGAGGCGGGCAGATCACGAGGTCAGGAGATCGAGACCATCCTGGCCAAAATGGTGAAACCCCGTCTCTACTAAAAATACAAAAAAATTAGCTGGGCGTGGTGGCGGGCGCCTGTAGTCCCAGCTACTTGGGAGGCTGAGGCAGGAGAATGGCGTGAACCCAGGAGGCAGAGCTTGCAGTGAGCCAAGATTGCTCCACTGCACTCCAGGAGTCTGGGCAACAGAGTGAGACTCCATCTCAAAAAAACAAACAAACAAACAAAAAAACCTCCCATTGCTAGAGTTAGCCAATGAGAAGACTCTTTCAGTTCTCTAGATATTAAGCCATTTTGACTTAGATTGAGCCAGACAAAGGCAGTGGAAATGGAAACAAAAGAGGAAAATATTAAAAACACTTAGAACAAAAAGAATTAGAAGAGTTTGGGGACATGAAGGAGGATAGAAATATATGCTTAATTGGCCGGTTGTGGTGGCTCGCGCCTGTAATCCCAGTACTTTGGGAGGCCAAGGTGGGTGGATCACGAGGTCAGGAGTCCAAGACCAGCCTGGCCAACATGACGAAACCCCGTCTCTACTAAAAAATACAAAAAAATTAGCCAGGCCTGGTGGTGGATGTCTGTAGTCCCAGCTACTTGGGAGGCTGAGGCAGGAGAATTGCTTGAACCGGGAGGCAGAGGTTGCAGTGAGCCGAGATTGTGCCATTGCACTCCAGCCTGGGTGACAAGAGCAAGACTCCATCTCAAAAAAAAAAAAAAGAAATAAATAAAAAAAAAGAAATATATATTACTATCTTTCAAGAGGTTGTTAGTCTGGGATCTTTGGATATGTTGCAAGAAATACAGCTACTTGATGTATGCAACTATATCTGCGTATATGCATTATTTTCTTGGGTATGGGTCCGTAGCACACATTAGATTCCCAAAGAAAGCCAAGGCTTCCAAATTTAAGCTCCTTTAATTTAAAGCTTAAAGATTTAGGGTTCTGAAAACATGTATCAGAGTTATGTTATAATAAAGTTGACAGAGAACTCTGAAAAAATGATGAGCATAATTTTAGACAACCTGAATTTTTGGTGTCCTGGTAAATAAGAAATAAGGTGCCTGATAAACAATTGAGATATAGGGCTGGAGAAAGGCTGAGAGGTCAGGGCTGGAACACTGATTTCGGGCATCGTCTTTAAGTAAGTGGCCACAAAACCTTTTAACAGAATTTCTAAAGGAAGAGAGATATATTATCAAAGAAGGCTGGGCATGGTGGCTCATGCCTGTAATCCCAGCACTTTGAGAGGCCAAGGCAGGTGGATCACCTGAGGTCAGAGCTCAAGAGCAGCCTGGCCAAAATGGCGAAACCCCATCTCTACTAAAAATACAAAACAGCTGGGCATGGTGATGCACGTCTGTAATCCCAGGTACTGGGGAGGCTGAGGCATGAGAATCGCTTGAACCTGGGAGGCAGAGGTTGCAGTGAGCCAAGATTGGGCCACTGCACTCCAGCCTGGGCAACAAGCGAGACCCTGTCTCAAAATATATATATATATATTATCAGAGAAGAGGGGAGATAAGACGAAAACAGAGAGAAAAATTCCATTACAAATAGTGAAAGAATGACATTAAAGAGGGTCTGGGACCGGGTGCGGTGGCTCACACCTGTAATCCCAGTACTTTGGGAGGCCGAGGAGGGCCGATCATGAGGTCAGGAGATCGAGACCATCCTGGCTAACACGGTGAAACCCCGTCTCTACTAAAAATACAAAAAATTAGCCGGGCGTGGTGGCGGGCACCTGTAGTCCCAGCTACTCGGGAGGCTGAGGCAGGAGAATGGCGTGAATCTGGGAGGTGGAGCTTGCAGTGAGCCGAGATAGCGCCACTGCACTCCAGCCTGGGCGACAGAGCCAGACTCTGTCTCGAAAAAAAAAAGAGGGTCTGGTGGGAGACAAAATTTCTTTGCTTCTATATGGAGAAATCACTGGCCTACTTGACATCACTCATTTCCATACTTTTTTTTGTTTGTTTGCAGATTTTTCAGTTATAAAGATTGAAGGCATTAATTCATTGCATTCATTCAGTCATTCATTACATATTAGACTGCCTACTATGTGAAAGCATTGCTTGCTGTTGGCGTACAGTGGTGAATAGGACAGTTACTATTCTCATGACCGTAACATGCTAGCTGGGGAGATAAACTCAATTTTCCCTGAATACAAAATAAATTCCTCTCCTCACCTCAAGAACTTGGTCTTCAAGGGCCCTGTTAAATCACTGACGCTGTATGCAAAAATGTTGCTGGCATGTGTGTAAATGTATTTCTATGGACTGGCTTATGACTTTTATCAGATTTTCGGAAGTCTCTGAGACTTACAAAAGTTAAGAATCATCAGATCAGATCTAGACTAAACCATCTCACATCTTTCCTTTCTTATTTTTATTAGTGGGTTATCTCCTTGCAATACATGTTATGCAGCATTAGCAGATCAATTTCCGTAAACTCCCTTTTTATAAGATTACTTGGTATAGCATCTTGCAGTGGCTCCTTATGCTAGCCTTTGAGGTCTTTTCCTATCTGCACATTATTCCCCACACAAACTCTCTTTTCCAGTTCAGCCTGCCCCTCCTGAGCCTAACCTATGCGTTCACATTCTTTGCCTTTGATTATGATATCCCTGCTATGGAATTTGGTATATGGTTTGAGGCTAGGCTGTAACTCTAATTTATTCCAAATAGTTGGGAAACTACATATAACTGCCACTTATTAGAAAATTTCCTTTGCTTACTGATTTATAATGTCAACTTCTTCATTTACTTAAGTTCTAATATAAGCCACAATCTGTTTCTAGGTGCTAAGTTCTAATTCGTAGTAATTTATACTTCCTATTCTATTTTTTTAGCAGCAAAAATACTAAATGTTTTCTGTTTCAAGATGGCAAACTGAGCAAACACCTGATTCCTATAAATAACAGAAATGATAGTTTTAAAAATATATACCTATACCGGAAAAGAAGAATGAGATTCCTCAGCGAATTGAAACCCTAAGTAATTTATGAAACACACAAAACATATGGGATTGGATTGAAAAACTAAGTTCTAAGATCTGCAAGTGAGGAATTGAAAGCTGTGCCAAGAGCCCTCCATGCCAAGGAGCAGGAGGGGACCCAAGGCTCAATCAAACAGGATTGTTAGCTGGGGTACTGAGACAGGAGGTCTACCTCTATGACATCCTGTATCTGTCCCTACATTGGACTAGGCATTGGTTACGGGGCATGGGAATGTCTGTCTGCAGGTCTTCAAGTGGTAGCAGCAAATCCAGCCTGTTTGGAGTCACAGCGATGGGCCCTTTAGATTGCTGACAATATCCAAGAGTGTCATGATTTCTTCACCCTCTGAAACTAGCTCCTGGCTCATCCTATTCCTCCCTTACAATCCTCGAATTCACCAAAGCACAAGTATCAGTGACAGTCTTTTCTCTGTAAGCTTGCTCACCTGTGCACTGTCTAACAGATATCTGCAAGGGCACGATGTTAGGGTACAATCAAGAATCGCCTAATCTGGGAGGAATATCGGCAGTATGAAAGAAGACTCCAAACTTAACCAAAGGAAAGAACATACCCTTAAGGTAACAGTGTGAACAAAGGGAACACGCCTTTCTCAGAAACAGGCAAGATAATTCATCAACAGAAAAATAATACATTAACCACCTCACACCCATCGGGATGGCTACCGTCCATAAAACAGAAAACAGGTGGTGGCATGGATATGGAGAGATTAAAACCCTTGTGCACTGTTGATGGGAATGTAAAACGGGCAATTACTGTGGAAAAGAGTGTGGCAGCTCCTCAAAATATTAAACACAGTATTACTGTATGATCCATCAATTCCACCTGTGGGTATATACTCAAAAGAATTGAAGGCAGGGACATGAAGAGATATGTGTACATCTACCCTCACAGCAGCATTATTCTTAATAGCCAAAAGGGGGAAGTGACACCAGTGTCCATCGATGGACAAAGGATAAACACAATGTGATATATTTATAAAATGGGGCCGGGACGGTGGCTCACACTTGTAATCCCAGCACTTTGGGAGGCAGAGGTGGGCGGACCACGAGGTCAAGAGATTGAGACTATCCTGGCCAACATGGTGAAACCCCGTTTTTACTAACAAAAAATAGGAGGTGGAGGTTGCAGTGAGCCGAGATTGCACCACTGCACTCCAGGCTGGTAACAGGGTGAGACTCTGTCTAAAAAGAAAAAAACTACAACAAAAAAGGAATATTACTCAGCCTTAAAAGGAAGGAAATTCTGACATGCTACGACACGGATGAAACTTGAAGACGTGATGCTGAGTGAGATAAGCCAATTACAAAAGTATGAATCCACTTATATAAGGTACCTAGAGTAGTCAATCTCATAGAGACAGAAAGTAGAAGGGGGGTTCCAGGGGCTGGGGGAAGAGAGAATGGGGGTTATAGTTTAATGGAAACAGAGTTTCAGCTTTTCAAGATCTTAGTGATGATTATACAACAGTGTGAGTGTACTTAATGCCACTGAATTGTACAGTTAAAAAGGTTAATTGGGTACATTTTATGTGTATTATACCACAATTCAAAAAATTAAAATTCAAAAAATAGTATCTTTCCTATTAACACTAATTGCAAAGTAAAAATTCATTCATTAAAATAAACTCAACTGAAAATGAATTTGTGAACTAGAAGATTGAGCTAAACTGTCCTCTTAGAATGTAGCACAAAGGGATAAAGGGGTAAGAAGCAAAAACAATATACGCTTAATGCAGAAACACTGCAAAATATAGAAAAGCTTCTAGGAGAAAATATACTTATCTGCTCTGGTCTTAATGTTTGTGTCCCTCCAAAAGCTATACGTTGCGATCTTAATCCTCAAGATAATGGTATTAAGAAGTTTGAGAGGTCACTAGGTCATGTGGGCACAGCCCTCATATTTGGGATTGGTGCCCTTATAAAGGAGGCCTCAGAGAGCTGTCTGGCCCCTTCCACCACGGGAGGAGGCAGTGAGAGGCTGACTTCTATGAACTAGGAAAGGGGCCCTCATTAGACACCAAACCTGCCTGTACCTTTAACTTTCCAGCATCTGGAACAGTGAGAAATAAATTTATTGTGGCTTATAAGTTACCCAGTTTATGGCATTTGGTTATGGCAGTCTGAACGGACTAAGATCATCTCTAAACTAGGGATACTTCTTGCTAATATTTCATTCATGAAGTTTAGGTCCTTTTTCCTATATGTTTGTGTGGGATCACATTATAAGGGTTCCTTCATTAGCTGATTTTTATTAGTAATATATCAAAGATACATTCACATGCCATTTAATACCCATCAAATGATGCTATTTTAGTAGCTGTAGAGTATTTCTTTCCTTTTTTTTTTTTTTTTTTTTTGGTTATTCCTTAAGTCATTGAACCATTGGCCATTATTGAAGGTTTAGATTTCTTAAAGTTTTAACATTAAAAATCACAGTGGACATTCTTTCTAGTTGATTTTTGGCCACGTCTTTGATATTACCTTAAGAAACACTCCTAGAAGTAGAATGATATGATCACATGAAACGTCAAATTTGAAGGCATTTGCTATGTATGACAATAGCTCTCCTAAAAGGTTGTTCTGATCTTCCCACAAAGTATGACCAGGTTGCCCATTTCTCTTGGCCTTGTTGCTCCTATCACATGGAAGCTACTGGAATCTTTCTCTCCTCTGAAGCTGGAGGCCTGGCTGCCGGGTCAGGGTCTAACTCTAAAGGGAGTGGGCAGAGAGCCAAGTCCCAGATGATCTCAGCAGTGGAATTTGTCCCTGGGTGGCTTCTTCTCCAGGTTCGGCGGAGCTTTGATACTAGAGATTGAGCTCGAATGAACCCATCCCTCTCTGCGGCTGCTTCCCACTGCAGACAGGAGAGTCCTGACACTTCAGACAGAAACCTTGCCCCACTGGCCTTCTGCTTGGTGAAGCTGCCTTGCTCTCTGGGCACAGCAACCTGCAGCTTTTGCTTGGCCCCTTCCCAGATGCCTTTTTGTGCTTTGCTGAGCAGAGCTTCCCTTCCCTGCTTTCAGCTTGCTGCGCCCATTTGTGTCCCAGAGCTCTTGGCAAACCTCCACGGATCCATCATAGCTAAAAGTACTGTTTGAGCTGAAGGTTACTTTTTGGCCCATGCCTTCTTTCCACTCCCAGTTCTACCCACCTCTAAGTGACAGGTATTCCTGGAGTTTTCTCTTCATTCACCTTTTTGGGGACCTCATTCTTATCTTTGGAAGGTCGTGGGAAGTGAGTTCTTGGTGTCTTTTCTACGTCATCCCAGTGTTTTATCAACAGCAGAAATCTCTCTCATGATTCTGACATTTGGGTGTCAGTCTTTCTAGGCTTCCAGAATCAAAGCAGTATTTTTTCTATTCTTGCATTCTTTTGGCCATTGTCATCAGAATTGGGAGTCATATGTTTGTGTTTAAGCTGTCTCTTTACTCAGAGGTCTGGGCTTTGGATTCTGATTTCCTCATTTGAATATTCTTGTTCCAGTGCTACACCATTTATTTTATTCTAGACTAATGATATATATTTTCATGTCTGGTAGGGAACACCTTATTTTATTTTATTATATATAAATATTTTTTGAGACAGAGTCTCTCTGCGACTCCCAGGCTGGAATGCAATGGCACAATCTTGGCTCACTGCCACCTCTGCCTCCCAGGTTCAAGCGAATCTCCTGCCTCAGCCTCCTGAGTAGCTGGGATTACAGACACACACCATCATGTCCAGCTCATTTTTGTATTTTTAGTAGAGACAGAGTTTCACCATGTTGGCCAGGCTGGTCTTGAACTCCTGACCTCGGGTGATCTGCCCGCCTCGGCCTCCCAAAGTGCTGGGATTACAGGCATGAGACACCGTGACTGGCCTATGTTTTTTTGTTTTTTTTTTTAAAAAACATAAATGTCCCATGACAGCTCCACCCTGTGATTTTTCTCCAAAACGAACTTCAGGAACAAGTAGCAAGTTCTATCACCATCTTACGCACGTACCTTCCTAAAGAAGGGAAAATATGTTCCCTTAATATTCTATAATCATAGAATAGGTGTGAAGCCTATTGAGTCAGAGAAGCAGCCCACTGTTTAATAATTACTTACAAATGCATAGAAACTTGTGGGTCAAGTATAGTGGAGAACCAGGACTAGATTCCACGCTTGCAGCTCGGGGCTGGAACTTGGTTCCAACTCAAGAATGGGAGCTAAACTATCTCTGTACAACACGGGGGCTGTGACCAGAGAGTGTAGAGTTTAGAAAGTGATAAACTCACTAATGCCTTCCCAATAATCCTGTGAAGTTGATAACTATTATTTGTTGTTAATATTGAGGTTATTGCTATGTACAGATAGGTGGGCCAGGGCTCTTGGAAATTGAGGGTTAGGAAGCTTGGCTGAGTTCACTCACCTGTGCCTGGGAGAGAAAGCAGAGGCACTCAGAAGAGGGAGAACCAGGTGCAGCTGTATAGGTCTCCTTAGAGTTTCAGGCTGAAGAGGAGGGAAATATCAGGATTGAAGGACATTGTGACCTTTTGCTTATTACTTAGTCACCTCTGCCACATGCCCGCTGCTGGTGGGCAGGCCTTTCTTGATGCCAAAGAGAGGCAACAGGATGGGGCAAGGACATTGGGAATGGAAAACATAGATTTAACTTTGAGTCTGCCAAGCATCATAATCCTCAATGTCCAAGAGCCCCAGCCTTCTGTATATATAGCATCTGTATATAGCTGTAATCTCAATATTAACAACAAATAATAGTTAACAACTTCAGGATTATTGGGATGGCATTAATGAGTTTACCACTTTCTAAACTCTACAAGGTTATCAAAGACCTCTATGCATTGTATTGATAATGGCTGCTTCACCTATTTTCTGGATGGCAGAATCTAAAGAAGAAAAGGGAGCTTTAGGTTGCAATGGGAATGCAAGCATATACCTTTTAAAACGTCATTACTGCCTTAAACATTGGCTGTGCCCAGGAGTGATGGTCCCTTAGAAGAGGTTATACCATTTACATGAAGGGAAAACTGAAGGCACAGGAGTAACACATCACATCGAGTGAGATGGAAAAGGCAGAAAATGAGGTGAACAGAAGAAGTTGAGTCATTAATTCACTACAGATCAGTTCTTTCCTATTCCTTTCTTTTATTCCTTTTCCCTCTCTCTCTTGTGTTGATAATTCCTAGTAAGAAAGTTGAAAGGGGCTGATTATTAACAGAATTGAAAAGTGCCAGTCTTGGGGACTGAAGTGTTTTACATAAATCATCTATTGAAATCTCCCAATAGTCCTTGAGGAGTGTGTATTATTATCCCCTGGTCATAGCTCCTAAGATATAAAAGCTCATCCAAGGCCATAAAGTTATAAACTTAGGCAGGCAAATTTCCAACCATGATTTTGGACTCTAAACTTTTATCTCATGAGTGTAAGTTCCAAATGGAACTATTAATATTTGGATGAGAAAACAGTAACTTTAGTCATGTTATACCTTGTGTTTTAATGTATTTCTTCCATTTGGTGTGAGGGTGAAGGGCATGTCTTTTTAAATGAAGAATCAGAAGCCATTAGAACATGAGGCACGTTTCATGCTACCTGCCCCCTAGTAACTCAACATAAGGGATGCTCAGCTCAGAATCACTGTCCATAGTGTCTCCATGGCAACAGTCAGGTAGGGTACCGTTTTCTTTCTGAAGCCAACAGGCAGCTGGGTGACTGTTCTGACCAACACAGGTGATGGCCCCGACCAAGTCTCCAATTAGAATGAGGCAACTGAATGATCCCAGAATCTGATGGCATCACATGGAGACGTTGCCATGGTTTTGATAAGAAGTATTGCTTTTCTGAGGATTGCAAAACACTTTATGTTCCAACCCCATGCTCGCTCATTCTTCACAGAGTGGAAAATGTGTCTCCTTGGCTGAAATGTTCCTCTTGAGTCCAGCCCAAAGATGACATTTTTAGGAAAGTTTGAGAAGAATCCTGTGGCTGTTACTGAGTCACGATAGAGTAGAAATGGATCTTTTCTATTTAAAGAGTTTTGAGCTACTGTTTGAAAATGTCACATTGCTAGGGAACGGTGAAAATGGAAAACTTTCCATTTGCTATCAACAAAGAAAGGTCATTACCGAATGTGCAACAATAGAGCTAAGAACTTCTGCCACCTGTCTACAAAGGGATTAGGAAGTTGTTGGGAGTTAAATTTAAGAATGTTAGTGAATACGCTTGGGGCTTTAAAAAGGGATTGCTCATCTGGAATTGGACACACGTAATTCTAGATCCCATTCTGCTACTAAATAGCTATTGCTTTTGACAGCTCCCAGAGCCTTGCTGGATCTCTGTCTCGATATTAATTGAAGAAAGAGTTTACATTAGATTTGATCAGGATTTCCCCAATTTACCTTATATAAAAACCACCTGGGGGGCTTGATAAACACAAATTTCCCTGGTCCCCTTCCTGGAGACTATAGTCTAATATGTCCGAGGTAGACTGGGAATACATTTTCACAAACATTCCAGGAAATTCTCAGAAAAAAAGTATGCTTGAGAAATAGAAATAAGCAAATATGCTACATGCAAAAATGAGACCATGTTTTTATACTATTTTGTGCCTTGCTTTTCCATTTTTTTTCAATATGTTCTTACTTTTTATGTGGGTTTGTATATATGAACTCTCATTTTCTATGGCCTCATAGTATTTCATTATGCTTCAATATCTATTTAATCCCTTTTTACTGTAAACTTAATTTTCTTTCCTTCAGTAAAGATGAGTCATTTTGTACTGTTACCAGGACTATGGGAGTGTCTTAACTTCACTACGACCTTATTAACAATGGATGATGCTACTGAAGAAGAAGAAAAAAGTTTTACTAATTTGATAAGTAACAATGGTATCTCATTATATTTTTTAATGAGTCAAACATGTTTTCTTAGATTTTTTTACTATTAGTATCTTTTCTTTTGCAAACTGTCTGATAACATTCTTTGACAGCTTTTCCACTGGGATTTTTTTTTTCCTTATAGACTTAGGAGATCTATTTATATTTGAAGTACATTAAACATAGTCAGTCATCTATGTTGTGAATTTCCATTGGTTTTTTTAGTTTGCCTTTCAATCTTGTGATGATTTTTGGCATTTAACATCTCTATATGCAATCCCTTAGAATATTCTTCTATGATTTCTATCTTTGATGTATACTTAGACCTTCTCCATCTCCAGATTATGTATCACTGAAATGTTCTTATATATTTATGTTTTGGTTTTTACATTTGCATTTAACTTTTCAGTGCATCTGGAATTAATTTTAGTGTATAGTGTTACAAAAGGCTCTAATTATTTTTTTCAAAAAAATTTTTTGAGACTGAGTCTCGCTCTGTCGCCCAGGCTGGAGTGCAGTGGTGTGATCTTGGCCCACTGCAACCTTTGCCTCCCAGGTTTAAGCGATTCTCCTGCCTCAGCCTCCTGAGTAGCTGGGATTACAGTTGCCTGCCATCATGCCCAGCTAATTTTTGTATTTTAGTAGAGACGGGGTTTCACCATGTTGGCCAGGCTGGTCTTGACCTCCTGACCTCAAGTGATCTGCCTGCCTCGGCCTCCCAAAATGCTGGGATTACAGGTGTGACCCACTGTGCCTGGCCTCAAATTGTTAATTAGTTGTTCTAATATCATTCATTTCTATATCAAATGGATTTTAGATATATTGTTTGTCATATAATATATGCTTATATAACATCAAATCTGTCTCTACTTTTTCTTTACATCCTGACCTAAATATTTTGTTTTGTTTGGTGTCAGACTAGGTTTATATCTGACAAAATATATGCTTTATGGGTGTGGGAGTCTAAGTCCCCAAATCAAGTCTTCAGGATTATTTCCAAGAAGTTACAAGATTTCAAGAGACCAAAAATTATACCTACACCAGCAACAGAAGATTATGATAGCAGTGCTATGTATTCCTGTAAATATTTATATGCAGCAGGTAGGAAAAGTTTCATCTGATTAAATCTGAGTGTGAGTCAATTCTAAATGTACTGAGAATTTTAGGGAAAAAGGGAGCAGACAAAAGAAGAGAAAGCAAGGATAAGGGAAAGGGTAGAAAGAAGAAGAAATGGAAAAGATAATAGGAATAGGAAAATAAAGTTTATTTTTTAAGAACAACGTGTTTGTGTGTGTGCACATGGGTGTGAATATCTATTCCACTGACAACTAATTAATTCACATGTGTTTAATAGAAAATGAAAGATGTGTTAAACCGGGGGTACATTAGGTCTTGCTCCAGGAGGGAAACAAGAAATAGGCCAAGTGTCCTAGCAGAACTCTGATTTGTAAGGCAATACTTTTGCCCACATCATGGGCTGCCACCCAGGGCCCAAGAAGGAAATGATCCTGAAGAAAGAAAGAAGGAAGGAAGGAAGGAAGGAGAGAGAGGAAGGAGATGGAAGAAAAGAAGGAAGGGAGGAAGGAAGGAAGGAAGAAAGGAATGAATGAAGGGGATGGAAGGAAGGAAGAAGATGGAAGGAAGGAGATGGAAAGAAGGAAGGAGAGGGAAGGAAGGAAGGAGATGGAAGGAAGGAAGGAAGAAGATGGAAGGAAAGAGATGGAAGGAAAAAAGGAGCTGGAAAGAAGGAAGAAGATGGAAGGAAGGAAGGAGATGGAAGGGAGGAAAGGAAGGAAAAAACTAAACATTTTTTTACATAAACGATTTGCTGTAAGAATTTCATAATGAATCTGGCTATCTGCTCAACTGTTTAGATAATTTGGAAGCTGCAAAGAGGGGCCCAGGATCATTCCTATAAGCGATCTGTTCTGCTCTAACAAGCAGGGTTATTGCCCATCCATGCTTCAGTTCAGGTTGTACTGACAAAACTGGGGAATTGGCTGAAACCCAGAAGTCTGCTGTTGACATTCAAGGTGCAGAACAGCTGCCTTTTCCACTGGGTGTAGGAGACTTTCCAATGCTTTCAGCAACACTGTTGTCCCAAACCAATAACACTAGGTATCTTAGTGCATCTCAACTCTTTGGCAATTGTTAGTTCTTGTCCATTTTTCATCCAGTATACAACATGGGCCCATGAAGTTTTATTATCCAAAGAATCACAGAGAAGTTACTGGAATCTGTGTGTTAATCATCTGTTTCATCCAACCAAATAAATCATCCTTGCTAAAAGCATCATCCTTACCCATTTCTTCTCCCACGTTGCCATGGATACACTGCTTCCTTAACACCACAGTATTATTCAAATGTGATTGATTTTCTTTCTACCTCCTCTCCACTCGACTATTTGGTTTTTGTCTACCCAACTACTCCATTTATCTTAAGTAAATTCCCCCTAGCCTTCCTTGACCTATTTGTGTCCCCTACTTGCCGCAACCTCTTCAGTCCTAAAGAATGGTCGCATTTTCTAAAAGAACACCAGAATACATGGTTTGACCAGATATTTTTTTCGAACATAAATTAATTTATATTTAAATTTTTAACGAAATGATAAAATGGTTTCTGTTTATTATATACTTAATAAGTTATCATTTGGGGAAAGAAGAAAATATACACTTATTTCAAAAGAGTGACCAATAAAACAGAAATAAAAGATGAGGAGTCACTGTACCAGCCATACATCCCTCACCCACAAAGCCATCTTCCTCTATTTCTTCTAAATAGTCTATGAATTGTAGTCCCTCTAGGAATGGCTCTGCCTTGACTATGTGGGAAGGTGAAAATAACTCCCCAGATTTTACTGAGTAAACCCACATGTCTTTTTCTAGCAACACATCAAAATAATAATAATGCAAGAAATTCATCTCTCTGGGATCCAGACTCTTTACTCATGAAGGGAAGGACTCAGTTAGAAATAGGTGGTTTCAAATTTTTTTTAAACATATTACTGAAAGTGTAGTGTTTTTTAACTAAAAATCTTACATGGAAAGAAAAAAAATAGCATGGAGGTGAACAACAAAAGAGAAACCTCTCACAAAATGTTAAAACTCTGTGAAGCAGAGTTTTAAAATCATCGATTTGCATGGTCCCCTAAACACCTTCCAACTTCGGTATGCTATTTTTATGATTTGGTTCTAAAAATCTCAAACCTCCTAAGAGATACTGCTTGGGAATAGATGAACGATTTTATTCAGGAGCAAAGAGCGGATGTAGATTACAGTGCCATTACACCAACACGGCTCTTTCTCCCAACCCATCTGGGTCCTTCGAAGCTTCCTTGCAGGATACTGAAGGCTCCAGAGCACTGGAAAGCTCTCAAATCCAGGAGAGAGCCAGCTCCCTTGGCAACAACAGCAGAGGGAACCCTTCCTTTTCCATCAGCAGATGGTGGTGGGCTTTCACCACTTCTGCAGTACCTTTTCTTACAATGGACTCTTGGCTACTGTTAGACTCTTCTGTACCCTGCCTAGCAACCAGTGCCCTTGGCAACTACAAGAGCTATCATTTCATCAGACCCATGATGCTGCTTGTACTCCCATGCCTCTAGACTGTGTCCATGTTCTGCAGATACGATAAGCCCTGTGTCTAAATGGAAACCTTCTTTATAACTTGAGTGTTGTACGGTTAGATGCCAAATTCCAGAATTTTGTGAAAAATCAAAGTGTCTTAAAAAGAAAACTGGGCCTACATTCAATTTCTGCTTTGCACACAGGTGAAATGCCTACAAGTGTTGACTAGAAGTTCATTCAAATTTCTCTCTGCCCTGATATATCGGCAGGATGTCTTGCAAGTCACATAAGAGCCTGAGAGAACAGCCCTTGTTCCTCCCACTAAATAGCCATATGACTTTGGCTAAGATACCTCTGCAGCTTCAGTTTCCTCCTCTGTAAAGCAAGAGAGATGAGCTGATGAAGTCAAAGGCTCATTGGAGGGCTAACATTTCATGCCACTTGGCTTCATTTTTGACCAAGGTCTGTTTTTGTAAGTCTCCAAATTCAGGGCTCTGAGATTCCTCTTAATCTCAAGTCTTTCCCATGAGATTACAATATTTCTTGTAAAAGTTCTTAATGTTATGTTCAAAGGACAGGAAAAGGCTGCAAGATTGTAAAGGGATCTAAGAGGTTAAGGGTGAAATGCAGGGTACCAAAGTGGTCCTTTAGAGGGAAATGTCAACTAGAACAGCTATTACTTCTCTGGTGACTCCAGAAGGCTTTGGGATCACCAGGCCAGCCTGGTGCTCATGCATTCGTGTGTGTATCTACAAATTCAAGTTCTCAAATAGTATTGAACAATTCCTTGCTATTTGTTGAGGTACCTCTAGACACCGGGAATTATACAAAGCAATTTAAGGCATATATACTCTGATGGAGAAAAAGATACACACGCTTGAGTTAACTAAACAAAGTGTTAGGCAACATGTTATTAAATAATCCATACATGTAGAAGGCTACTAAGGGCAGAAGAACTGAACCTTTAACTTTTCAAGTGAGAAATTTATGGGTAAGATGCTAAAGGGTATTCTTGACCAATAAAATAACTTTTTTTTTTTTTTTTAAAGCCAGTCTCAATCTGTCTCCCAGGCTTGGAGTGCAGTGGCATGATCTTGGCTCACCACAACCTCTGCCTCCTGGGTTCAAGTGATTCTCCTGCCTCAGCCTCCCAAGTAGCTGGGACTACAGGCATGCACCACCACACCCAGCTAATCTTTTGTATTTTTAGTACAGATGGGGTTTCACCCTGTTACCCAGGCTGGTCTTGAACTCCTGACCTCAAGTGATCCACCAGCCTTGGCCTCCCAAATTGCTGGGATTACAGGCGTGAGCCACCGCGCCCAGCCCCTCCGCATTTTTTTGTTGTTATTGAGACAGGGTCTTACTCTGTCACCCAGGCTGGAGTGCAGTAGTGTGATCTTGGCTCACTGCCAACCTCTGCCTCCTGGGTTTAAACATTTCTTGTGCCCTGGCCTCCCGAGTAGCTGGGATTACAGGCATGTGCCACCATGCCTGGCTAATATTTTTTCTATTTTTAGTAGAGATGGGATTTCACCATGTTGGCCAGGCTAGTCTCGAACTCCTGACCTCAAGTTATCCACCTGATTCGGTCTTCCAAAGTGCTGGGATTACAGGCATGAGCCTCTATGCCTGGCCCAAAAATGAATAAAATCTTAAATCTGAAATAAACATGGCACTTCCTACCCATGGCTGGCTTCATAAGCATATAACTTGTACTGTGAAAGAGCCCTATTTTTAGAAGGACCCTGTGCTTGGTTTAATGAGGTGCTAGCACCATTCTGAAATTCTTTTTTTTTTTTTTTTGAGATGAATTCTCACTCTGTTTCCCCAGCTGGAGTGCAGTGGCGTGATCTCAGCTCACCGCAACCCCCACCTCCCAGGTTCAAGCGATTCTCCTGCCTCAGCCTCCCAAGTAGCTGGGACTACAGGCATGTGCCACCATGCCTGGATAATTTTTGTACGTTTTAGTAGAGATGGGGTTTCACTATGTTGGCCAGGCTAATCTTGAACTCCTGACCTTGTGATCCACCCACCTTGGCCTCCCAAAGTGCTGGGATTACAGGCGTGAGCCACTGCACCCAGTCACCATTGTGAAATTCTTAATCATTGTTGAACAACGGACCCTGTACTGTCATTTTGCACAGGGCTCCATAAAATATGAAGTGTTCCCCTGGACATTGCCTGGTTCAAGGAAAAGCTTCCTATTTGGGAGTGGTAAGGGATAACACTGTAACAGGAGTTAGGAATTCAGAAACAGAGGGCCATGGATGCTACATTGCACTTTATCCTGTAGAAAGAGGGCTACAGTGGCATTTTTTTGAGCAGCAGAGTAATTCAGTAACACTGACATTTTAGGAGGACTCATCTGATGCTAAGACCATGGGAAGAGACAGGGTTGGTTTGGAGACTGTCATCATGATCCATGGATAAGGAAGAAAGTCCACTCGGGAATAAATAAAAGAGGGCAAATTTGAGAAACAAGTGGAAAAAAAGAATTGCTATGTCTTGATAATAAATTAATGAAAAATGGAGAGAGAGAGAGAGAATGAGAGAAAGAGAGAGATGTGAATTAGACTTACTTATATGACACACTCTTTGATCAGACTTTCGAAAAAAACGAAAGCACTATTACTATGATTGTTGGTAGCCAAATTGGTAGGGCTGCCAGGAGCCTTTGAAGTAATGTCTTCATCTGGGAATTTGCCAGTAAGGTGAACATGCTAACATCATTCATTTGTCCATTCATTCATTTCATTCATTCAATATTTACTGATCACCTACTGTACGTCCAAACACTGTCTTAGACATGAGGGAGCCAGCTGTGAATAAAACTGTCACAAGTTCTGCCTATGGAAAGTTTACAGCCTAGGGAGGGAGAAAGATGTTAAACAAATAATTACAATTTGGGGAGTGTCATGCCAGGAGCTTCATGTAGTTTGGGAATTAGGGAAGGCTTGTCTGGCCTTTTCTCCCAGGAAACTCAAACAAATAAATAAATGGAGTTGTCAGGCTCACAGCATTTAATTTGCCTCCTTCCAGTTCTACTTAACAACAGCTTGTATGTGTATGTGTATGTGTGTGTGTCTGTGTATGTGTGAGTAATTTTCATTCCCGAAAGACTTGACAGGCCTGATAAGAAAGAGAGAGAGAATGAGAGACAGAGAGAAGGAGGGGGAGAGAGAGAGCGCGCACGCGCACGAGAGAGAGAAAGTGACAGCAGAAGACAGAGAGAGACAGGTACTGACAGTAAAGTTGTTGGTGACAGTGACAAATGAAAGAAAGGAGGGGAAGCCAGTGATGCCTCCCTTTTATTCTCTTCTGAAACGGTTTTCCACTGGGTTTAATAGGAAATGCTTTTCTCCTCTGCCATCCACATGGTTTTTGTCTCTCTTCCTAGTCTTAGTTTTTATTCTGAGGATGAGCATCCCCCAAGCCAGACTGAGCTTTTCCCTAGGAATTTTGGAAATGGGACTGAAAGAGAAAATTCAGTAGCAGTCGGAGATGGCCATTTTCACCCATGTGAATTGAGAAACAAAGCCAGTCAATATTGCGGGAGAAGATGGAGCATAGAAGACGGCCAGAAGAGTAGCCTGAGAGTGTTCAAATCCCCAATTCCAGCTTATTTCCACCCAAGTCGCAAATACATTCCTGTCATTCAGTTTGATGAGATACCCCAGTATGTTTATAATAAGTGTTCCTTTTTGCTTAAGCTTGTTCAGGGTTTCTAGTGTTTGATTCTCTATTATTTGCAAACAAAGAGGTTCCATATGATAATCGTTGAAGAGGGGCATCCCGTGGTGGCAGAAAGCTTTCAGCACAACCAGGTAAAGCTTTGAGATCTACTTTTAAACCCTGTTCTACCAATCAAAGACTTCTGGTTATGTGGATGCAGGTGTTTGTAAAACTGAGCAAAACGTACACTTCTGACAGAATGCACATGGCAGTTATCATACTTAGGACGTGGGTTAAGAAGTGGTGAACAACAGCTTGGATGGCTATTTATGATGCATCCTCTCCATATGGTGCCAGGTCAAGATCACAAACCCTGGATACAACAGAGCATAAGCCCACTGAAAACTCTCTCCATGAAAAGGGCAGTGGTACCTGTTTATAATTTAGACTTTTACCTTCCCTTTTCTGTTGAATCCTACCCTAGGTTTAGCTGGACACATCCTTATATGTAATCTTTGACCTTGACATTATTGCCTTCAAGGACACTACCAGGCATAGGTCTTTGGGAAAGCTGTTGGCTGATGAATGGATAACTTTCTGGAAAGTAACAAGCAGGACCACCATCAGAGGCTTCTGGTCTCCTCCAGAGCTGGAAGCTGATACTGTGTGGCACACATCATATATACAACTCTCCTCCTCTCTTCCTATATGTGGTTCACCCACCAAATTCTTTCCTTTGCCTGGCATTATCTGACTCTAGGACAAAGCCACTGTTCCCCACCAGTGGCCCGTGTCATCTGTGGGTCTGACATGTTCCTCTTTGGGGTACAGAAGCATCGAATAGGATGTAACAGGATGTAATAGGATGTAACAGGAGTTAGGAATTCAGAAACAGAGGGCCATGGATGCTACATTGCACTTTATCTTGTAGAAAGAGGGCTACACTGGAGTAGGTGGAGCTACACTGGGCTACACTGGAGTAGGGCTACACTGGAATGCTTGGAGAAGGTGAAATGAGAGACCTGGTTATCTGCGTCGGTCTTGCCCCAATCCTGGCCACGCTTCCCAAACAAGGCTGAGAGCCAGCGATTATTTTTATGTGGAGTGCTAATGCCTGAGCTCAATTTGCTCCTTGCCTTCTGATTCCAGGTACCAATGATAGCTGTCCCCTAGTCAAATGTTGCCCTGCATGCTGTTATATGTTGTATTCACTGACCAAGAATAACATAGGCCTGACTGTCCGCTCATCTACTGCAGGGAGTACTCAGAGAGGATGAGGTGAAAAAAATGATGATCAGGTCACTGAGGTAGCCCTCGATGGTCTCAAGGAACAAGGTGAGCTCTGGGTGGTGCTGGGCTGGCCTCAGTGACTCTTACAGGAGAGCACTCAAGCAGGGGGCGCTGAGACCAGGTACACACTGTTCTTTCTTCATCCTAAGAGATGTCCTGGCTCTGCTTCCTTTAGGGAGATTAAGAGACATGAATTCAGGCCAGCATCTAGTGCTGGGCATTTGGCGAGTCAAAACCAAGAGAATACTGAAAGCCGAAATGCTCGGTCTCAGAATTACCATGCAGTGATTTCAATGATTGAGCCTCACACACAGGCTCAAGTTGTTTTAGAAAGATGTCTGTTCACACGAACACTGCGAAGCTATTCTTTCCCTAAGCACCACACTCTCAGTTTGTCAAAACATTTGAAGAAGACTAATTCATGCCTCAAAAGGAATTCTCTCTCACTCACAAAGCTGCCAGGTTTGTGAACTTGAGGCTTTCATGTTAAAATAACTCAAGACACTAGAGGAATAGGGAAGAAAAACCTCAAGTGGAAATGCCTTACGATGTCGCTAAGAGGGCAGAATCCACAATTCACATGCTCACCGGGAGGATGGGATGGCAAAGTCAGATGGCTCAAGCCAGCTCTGACTGGTTCGGGTACTTGTGAGAAGCAGTACAGGGTAGCAGTCACAAGCATGGACTTAGAATCCAAAGGTGCATGAGATCAAGTCCCAGCTTTTCCATTTACAAGGCATGGGATTTTGTGATAGCTCCTTCAGTGCTGGAGGCTTGGTTTCTTCTTCTATGGATGGGAGGAACGTAACAACGGTACCTCCTTACAGGATTGCTGTAAGGATTAAATTAGTTAGCACACGCAGCAGGCATGTGAGCATCAGATAGTTCCTGGGGTGCTCTTTTGGGGTGTAGGGAACCTCATCAAACCCCTCTCCAAGTCAGGGAGGACTGGGAAGCAGCTGACAACACTGTCACTACAAGCGTTCAACTAGCATGGCTGTTCAGCCGCGGGGAACTTTTCCTTCCATCACAAACAGGTCCCTGAAGTACAGAACAGAAACTCGGCAACTGACATAAACAATTTCAAACAATAATTTCAGAAGACAAATTGCTCCATTTGGGCACCAAGATTCCTCTCTGAGGCTTTCCCCACTTGTTTATGTAGTCTGTGGCAGACAGCCATGAGTGAATTAAGCAGACAGCGCGCACACACGCCCAGGCCAGCGGGAGGGGCCTCCGGGAAAAGGACCTGCCATTTGACCCACGTTCCTTGAAAGCTATTGCTGCAGAGATGCCTGAGACAAAGGGACTCAGATTTACGCCTTCTTGTGTTCGCTTGTTCATCGAGAGAGGCCATAAGACTGGGTGCCAGCATATCTGAGTTCAAGTGCTTCACCATGCTGTATGTGTAAATTCGGGCAGGTCATTCCCGTTTCTATACCTTAGTTTCCCATCCCTGTAAGAGAGACATCATTATACTCACCTCTAGGGTAATTATAGTGGTTAAATTAAGAGCCCTTTATCCCTAATAAATTACCATATGAAGATTAATGAGGTTAACCGTGGGCATCCACTAAGTAGCTGAATAAGAGTTAGTTATAAAGGGGAATTAGAGTTTGGAAGAAAGGGTGTATTTTATGAGGCAAAGAAGTTCTTCTAAAATTAAGAGGAGAGTCTTCATTCCATGGGGCTGTGGTTCTTGAATATAGGTTTAAGTTCTTTTGAGAGCCTAAGTTAAGCTTGTGATATATACTATTCTTTTATAGCATTTAAAGCATATATTGCCTTTTCTGACTATAAAACAAGTACATGTTCATTATAGAAAAGTTGAAAAATGTATAAAAGTTTCAGGATGAAAGGCAAAATTAATAAGAATTCAAGTCTGCAGAGATAAGCAGCACCTGCTAATACTTTGCCTTTTTTCTTCTGATTTATATGCCTGAACGTGGATATAAAAAGGTACCTACCCTACAATTTCTCAAGAATTGGGACTATATCACATGCAATTCTGAAATCTCCTTCTTGCATTGTAAACATCTTTGCATCTCATGATCCTTTGAAAACACGATATTTAATGTGCATGTTAAATCCCATTTTTTATGTATTTAAATATTTTCTTTTTGTTAAGCATCTCCAGTTTTTCCCTCGGTTTTACTGTAGCATATATACCATTGCAAAGAGCATCCTCAAAGATAAATCTTTAACTCTCTCATACTATATATATGTTATATATCATATACAAACATATGCATATACATATATATAAATGTAGGTATATTAGCCATTCTTTAAATGTTAGAAAATAATGCTGGCTCTACTGTTAGACACAAGGTTTTGAAACAACCAAACATGACGCTTGAGAATACTTTCTGTCTCTGGGACGTTCTGTAGTGTCAGGTTCTAATCTGTGTGTTAAGAACACAATCCTTTGTGAAGGCTGAATTTCTACTAAGCCAAGGATTCCTTTGCTATCCCTATGCCTCATTCTGTCCTCCTCTCCCAGCCAATCCTGAGTTACATTTGCTGAATTTCCGTCTCTCCTTCTCATCTAATTCTTTCAATCTTGAAGCCAGTGCAGATGGCTACCATGTTAAAATAAAAAATAATTTTTAAAAAAAGCGTTAAGCAGACGGACTGTTAGGTTGACAGAGGAAATAGGTTAAATGCCAGGCATCTGCCTATCTGAAAAGACCATGTTCCCCTGGGCTGCGCATTTCTCTGGGGGACCATGTGGTAAATTTGGTTTTGCAAGCCCCAAGACGAGAGTTCTAGGTCTGAATCTGCGAGGTGACCTTGAGCCAATTTCTTAATGTCTCTGGAAACTCAGTAACCTCATCTGTACAATCAAACTTGTAATCTCACAAAATTGGTAGAAAAATATCACGAGGTCAGGAGATCGAGACCATCCTGGCTAACACACTGAAACCCCGTCTCTACTAAAAAAATACAAAAAATTAGCCAGGTGTGCTGGCGGGCGCCTATAGTCCCAGCTACTCGGGAGGCTGAGGCAGGAGAATGGCATGAACTCGGGAGGTGGAGCTTGCAGTGAGCCGAGATCACGCCACTGCACTCCAGCCTGGGCGACAGAGTGAGACTCCATCTCAATTAATAATAATAATAATAATAATAATAAAACAAAAAAATAAAAATATTAATGAATATGATCTTTTTTGGTGGGGGAGAGAGTTGAATACATCAAAGAAATAAGAGGTGCTATAATTTGGCAGACTTCCTCCAGCTGCCTATCCTCAAAACTTTGTTCTCTCTCTCTCTGTCTCTCTCTTTGGTTTTATATTTAGACAGAACAGCATTCTCAATTATAAGAGAAGAGGATCTGGGCTCAGCCATGAGCCTTTGCTGGTCCTCATAGCATGTAGTGATCTTGCTGAGACCCAGACAAGGCTTGGTACTGTCTTCAGAGGCATCAAAGGACCAGATCCAGAATAAAAACCACACCTCACTGGAGAATAAGTTTAATTATTATGGCTTTTCAGTTTTTTTTTGAAAGGAAAAGAATAAGTGATGATAGATATATAAAACACTTTGCAAAATACAATATAAGTTATATAATGACAATAATTATCTTCGTAACTCTCAAGCACAATCTGGGGTAAAAAGAAATGATGGGCTGGGCACGGTGGCTCACACCTGTAATCCCAGCACTTTGGGAGGCTGAGGCAGGCAAATCACGAGGTCAGGAGATCGAGACCATCCTGGCCAACATGGTGAAACCCCGTCTCTACTAAAAATACAAAAATTAGCCGGGCGTGGTGGTGCACGCCTGCAGTCCCAGCTACTCGAGAGGCTGAGGCAGGAGAATCGCTGGAACCTGGGAGGCAGAGGTTGCAGTGAGCCAAGATGGTGCCACTGCACTCCAGCCTGGGGACAGAGTGAGACTCCACCTCGAAAAGAAAAAACAAAAAAGAAAGAGAAATGATAATAGCTGGGCAGCAAATCTTAAGAGAAATTCATGAGAGGCTGGTCATTGTTAATTTAGAATCAATATGATATCTTATAATAACATAAATCATTGTAAATTAACATATCAAAGCATATTGATATAAACATTGATATGAGAATTAATATACACTTTTTTTTTTTTTTTTGAGACAGAGTCTCACTCTGTTGCCCAGGCTGGAGTACAGTGGCGCGATCTCGGCTCACTGCAAGCTCCGCCTCCCGGGTTCACACCATTCTCCTGCCTCAGCTTCCCTAGTAGCTGGGACTACAGGTGCCCGCCACCATGCCTGGCTAATTTTTTGTATTTTTAGTAGAGACGGAGTTTCACCATGTTAGCCAGGATGGTCTTGATCTCCTGACCTCGTGATCCGCCCATCTTGGCCTCCCAAAGTGCTGGGATTACAGGTGTGAGCCACCATGCCCGGTCTATATACTTTTTTTTAACTTTTATTTTAAGTTTAGGGGCACATGTGCAGGATGTGCAGGTTTGTTACCCAGGTAAACGTGTGTCATGGGGGTTTGTTGTACAGAGTATTTCATCACCCAGGTATTAAGCCTAATACCCATTAGTTATTTTTCCTGATCCGCTCCCTTCTCTCATCCTCCACCCTCTGACAGGCCCCAGTATGTGTTGTTCCCCTCTATGGGTCCATGTGTTCTCATCACTGAGCTCCCACTTGTAAGTGAGAACATGTGGTATCTGGTTTTCTGTTCTTGCATTAGTTTGCTAAAGATAATGGCCTCCAGCTCCAACCACGTCCCTGCAAAGGACATGATCTTGTTCTTTTTTATGGCTGCATAGTGTGAATTAAAGTATAATTAATATTCATGTGTGAATAAGATAGCTACCATTTATTGAGTACATCAGCACATCCCTGCACTACGTCGAGCACTTTTTATATGCTTTTCCACTAAAACCTCAAAAATTTCCAGTGAAGGAGGCATTCTTGTTTCCACATTTACACATAGAAAAGTAGAGGGTTGAGAGCTTAAAAGCATGCACTCGAGTTCATATCATACGATCAATAAGGATAGAGGCCAGGATTTGAAGCCAAGTCAGCCAGATGGCATACCTATACCACATATATACATTGAGATTTTCCAAGAAAAATTAACAGCAGAGTTGTGGGTTTTCAGTCTCTTAGCTGAGAAGCAAGTTTCATTGGTTGTAGTTTGAGTTGTGAGCATGACCCAGGATTAATGAGAATTTGAGAACAACTTAAACCTCCCACGGCCTCAGCCAACTCCTGATTTAGCTGCTATGCAAATATGGTATCATTAACCCACTCTCCATCACTCCATATCTTCAAAAAATAAATAATACTCAGTATAGGAGATACTGGATAATCATAATCAAGAATATAATAAAGAACACAAGAAAATGTAAAAATTACTGATAATCTCACCACCCAGAGCTAATCATTTTGGGAATGGATCCTTCCAGACTTTTTTCCCATGTGTGTGCTTTAGCGCTTTTGGTATGTTTTGATTCTCAACTTGTTGGGATTAAAGTTTTTTAACTTTTAAAAGAAATTTCTTTTTTTTTTTTTTTTTTGGGAGACGGAGTCTGGCTCTGTCGCCCAGGCTGGAGTGCAGTGACATGATCTCGGCTCACTGCAAGCTCCGCCTCCCGGGTTCACACCATTCTCCTGCCTCAGCATCCCGAGTAGCTGGGACTACAGGCACCCGCCACCACGCCCGGCTAATTTTTTGTATTTTTAGTAGAGACGGGGTTTCATCGTGTTAGCCAGGATGGTCTCGATCTCCTGATCTCGTGATCCGCCTGCCTCGGCCTCCCAAAGTGCTGGGATTACAGGCGTGAGCCACCGCGCCCGGCCTAAGAAATTTCTTTTTTCACTGTCTTATGGTCAAGACATTTCTGTGTGTGTGTGTGTGTGTGTGTGTGTGTGTGTGTGTGTGTGTGTGTGTGTGTGTGTGTGTGTGTGTGTGTGTGCAGGGGGAGGGTGCTAAGTCTAAAATTGTATTCTATATCAAGTAAGAGGATTAAAGTATGTAATCAAATTTTATTTAGTGTCCACGTCCTCTAAATCTTCACTTAAATCTTTGCCTACTTTATTAAAGACTTACAGATATGTTTTTTTTTTCCCACCACTATTAGGATGCCAATTTCTTCTTATGTTTTAGGCATATTTAAAAATTATATAGATACGAATAGTTTTATTTTAAAAGATGCAAATGGTAAAGGAAAGATAAGGTCTTGCTTTCTGTACCCATGGATACCATAATGAACAGTTCTACTTATACCTTTGAAACTTCTTTTTTCTGTGCACTTATATACAAATACTATTTAATTATTTATTTATTGAGACAGAGTCTTGCTCTGTCAACCAGGCTGGAGTGCAGTGGCATGATCTCGTCTCACTGCAACCTCCGCCTCCTGGGTTCAAGTGATTCTCCTGCCTCAGCCTTCCAGTTAGCTGGGACTACAGGCTCGTGCCACCAATGCCGGGCTAATTTTTTGTATTTTTAGTAGGGACAGGGTTTCACCCTGTTAGCCAGGATGGTCTCGATCCCCTGACCTTGTGATCCACCCATCTTGGCCTCCCAAATTGCTGGGATTACAGGTGTGAGCCACCGTGCCTGGCCAATACTTTTTAAAAAACATAAATGAAAATATGTTGCCGGATTGTTTTATAACCTGAATTTTAAAAAATTAATTCTACGTTTTGGAGATCTTTTCACATCAGTTCATATAGAATTTTATCATTTCTTTTTGCTTTGCATTGTGTTTTATTGTATTCTATACTGTGAATATATTGTAATTTAATGAATCGTTCCCTTACAGATGATGTTTATGCTGTTTCCATCTTTTTTAGGTTACGCATTATAAACTGTGATAAAATTGTATCTGTTAAGACTTCACAGTATGGATAGCTCACCAACACGATAAGTGTATCTATGTCTTCGTGCCTATACAATACTCGATATTATCAACATTTTAAAATTTTGCTAATTTGAAGTTTTTAAAAAATAGTATCTAGATATTTCACTTTGCATTTTCTTGAACGCTAGTGAGTTGAGTATATTTCACGTGCTGACTGATTATTTTCCCCCTTGAATTGTCTTTCCCTTAGGTTGTTTGCTTTAAATCTTGTTGTTCATATAAGTCCTTTTAATAATTTTGTCTCACATATATTTTCAAGTATGTTTTTCAATCTACAGTTTGACTTTAAATTTATTTTGATGATTTTTTAATGTGGAGTTTTAAAGTATTTAAGTGACCAAATATGTCCGTTTTTATTTCTAACCTGGCCGTGGCCACAAGCTTGGGAAGGCTTGTACTACACTGAGATGAAAAGATTATTCTCCTCTGTTTTCTTCAAATATTTTATAGGTTTCCTTAGCTCTTTAATCCATATGGAATTTATTTTAAGGTATATTATAAAATATCTCAATATACTTATTTCCAAAGAGATAGTCAATTTTCTCAACAAACCCATTACATATTTTATTGTAGATTTGGACAGCCACTGTTATCAGAGGTTAAATCTATGCATATATACATAAGTGTATATATGTGTATGCATGCGGATACACACAATTCTCACCCACTGATAATAATTGTCTGTTTTACTTCTGGTACTAACTGCTAGATATTTCTTATATAACTATATTTAATGTCTTAGAGCAAATCTCTTCTTGTTGTTGCCTTTCAAAAATTTCTTAATTTTTTTTTTCTCAAATAAACTGAAGTTTAAAACGTCAAGTTTTATTAAAACCCCTGGGACTTTGTAGGAATGGCATGTGTAATTTATAGGTTAAGTGCTAGAAACAACTAACTTGATAAATCACTATTTAGGAAATCAAGGATGATAGCAGTAATTGGGAATATGCCTGGAGTGGCAGGCCAGAAAGAGGCATATTAAATCTACTGGGTCAGGCACGTGTGTATGGTTATGGGGTGGGGCGGGGAAAGAAGGAAAGGAGCTGTAGGTTATAATAGAGATAATCATCATGGGACAGTGGAACAAACATGTTCGTACCTGGCCTCCAAGTTGTCTAACATCTTTGAGCCTCAGCTTCTTCATCTCTAAGATGGGAATAATCACATTTTTGTAAGGATTAAATGAGATGATAAAGGTGCCCACAGATAATAGGTTCAGTAACTCCTACTCCTCTTCTCTTCCCTTTTGATGAGGCATGAGTCATATTTGGTAACAGGTGGTCCCTAAATAGCAGACCACATGGAAGCTTCCAAAGGCATTAGGCAACTGTTACTCATTTTCCTTTTCAATCTCTACTGAAAAGGTATGAAAGGCTCATCAGATACCAGCCAACATTGGGTAAGTACCCAAGGTTACTCTGAGTTAGTTGTACGGTAGGGACAAGCATTCATCGCCAAATAGAAATAGGCCTAAAGTTAAGTTTGTTACATTGTAAGTGCTCCAAAAACACTAGCCATCATTACAGCTCATAAATATTCAAATCCATTATTCCCACACTTAGGCAGTTACTCTAAATAATGAGTAGCCTACAAAACAATCCAAAGGAAGGAAAATATTTTCTTTCTTTACATGAATGATTTCACAGTAGTGTTATGCATACAGATTTTCATAGTAGTGTTATTTATCATATAAAGATTACAACTGGCTTAATTTTCCAATACAAGTGGAAAAGGTTTAGTAAATTACTATACACTCACTTGGGGGAATATTATACAGTCTTTAAAGCAAAAACTATGTTGCTATGTAGCTGCTTGAAAAATATTTATGCTATTATACTAACTGATAAAAAGGCTGAGTATAAACTTATGTATATACTCTGATTATCACGTTGTAAAAATCTTTATGTACCTGGACAAGGACAGAAAGAGAACACAAATGACAAAAAATATTAAGGGGAACTATTGAACTATTGTTCAATTAATGTTGAACAGCATTTTCTGGATTTAACTTTTTTGGGATCATTTTTTTAGAAGCTCCAGACAAGGCAGTAAGTCTCAAATAAATAACAGAAAGTTCCTTGTGGAACTTTACCTAGGACTGAAAAACCAGCCCAACCAGTCAGGAGAAAACAAGATTGGCTTCCTAAGGAGAGTGTTTCCGGAAATAGAAAAGGCAGAATAGTTTATGGGGTATTTTCTAGTCATTTCACATCATCTGTGAAATGAGGATATTGCCTGGAGTTATTTGACCATATTTTATGAGAAACAACTAATTTGATGCTTTTGTACCACTTAAGAGGCCAAGAGGAAGGAGATACAAGTTGAGGAGTGAAAACTTACTCAATGCAGTAGTTCAAACTGAGGTGTCAGAAGGCATTGCTGATAAAGACATACTAAGTATTTGAGGGTCTGTGTATCTATTAATCATTGCTGCACAAAGTAAGTGAGAGCTAGGAGAACCCAATACATACATTTTACAATATTACAGTGGCTTAATTCACTTTGAATTCAACTTCTTCTCTAGTGATCTAAGGTAGTTGAATACAGCAAACATCAATCAGTCAGAGGGATTGTACTCGTAAGAGAAGTACCCCAATAGTGAAAAGAAAGAACTTATCTTCCCTCACCAGCAGGAGAAAAGAAAGACATTATTCTCCCTTCATTGGTTCCAGAGAACCTTTTGCTATGCTCTGGAAAAATAAAAGTCACAAAACAGTTTTATTTATTCTAAATTTCTGGGGATAAATGATACATTTTATTTTAACAAAAATTGGACACCTCTTTCTGTTTTATCTAAGAATAATGATCCAAATCTTATTAAGTAAAGCTTGACTTACTAGCTGTTCTGAAACATATAAGCATTATCTGCCTAATAAAATAGAAATTCAAAGTACTAAAATCATAAGGCTGTAAAACTATTACTGGGCTAATGGTCGTTGTTGTTGTTATTAATCCTATTTGTGTTCATCAAAAACTTTTAACTACTCCACACACAAGCGAGAATTCTTAGCAACTCACATGCCACCAGATCCAGTAATCCATTTCCACAAAGTGAATAAAGGTTCACTAATTTCTTTCTTTTCAGAAAGAAACCCTTAATAATTCTACAAAGATCTTTCCCTCATAGAGGTATGAGGATGTGAAGACCATGAGTCATTTTACCAATATGGAAACAGAGGCCCAGAGAGCCCTGGGAATATAAACATATTCCCAAGACCATGGAGTCCCAGATGGGCTCCCACTGTGACTCAGCCCACAGGACAGAAGGAATGGAACCAGGAAAGCAGAGACCTGTGAAATGCACCTGCTGGCTGCTCCCCCTTGATCTGGACAGAGATGTGGGATACCTGTTCACCATTCATCAGATGCTCGGGAAGCCTTGCTAATTAGATGAAAATAAAGGAAATGAAAAACAGTCTGTTCTAGCATCTGCTATTCAGATTTGGCTTTTTTGAAGCATGTAAAATTCTAACCCTGGGTGGAGCATTTTGCTTCTGCCCTGCACTTCTGTTATTCTTCAATTTAATCCAATTAGAGTAGAGCACATTCAATGTGGTTCAAGCCAACTTGACACAATCTTGCTAACTGTTTCTGTCATATCCTGTAGCAGATAAAAGACAAATGCCACTCTTCCTGGTCTTAAATAATTTATATGTTTTTTAAAAGTACCTTGGGTACACAGAATTGAATTAATCACAATCCTTGGTTCATGACACACTGTCACACTATCGTCATTGAGCCATAGATGACCTTTGTTTAATTAATTTGCTTAATAACACATGGACACAACTACTGCCTAACCTAAGAACAATAGGGATAACCTGCTTCTTACCTTTCGGCTACACCCCTACCTCCTCATTTAGCCTCTCCCACTGTGCTATGACTTTGACTTTTGTATTTATAGTCACTCCTCTCCTTTTTGTTCTAGTTTTAGTACACAAAAACACACGTCTAACAATAAACCTATATTGCTTGTTTTTGATGTTTTTGAATAGACTTTAGAGGAAGAATAAAACCTATTTATTCAACATATATTTAATGGGTGCCTTCTCTGTGCCAAGCATAGATGATGTGAAATGACTGGAAAATACCCCATAAACTATGTTAGGTGCTAGAGAATAAAGACAGTAAAAGCCAAACACAAATAAACAAGTAATAATTTCTGCCGTTATGGACAAATAATAAGCAAATAAACAAGTAAAAGGTTTAGTCTGTCCAATAGTGATAAGAGCTATGAATAAAACTAGGGCAGGGAAGGTGGGGGTTGGGGTTCTTGCTATAGTGATTAAGATGGTGAGGGAAGGGCACGGGAGCTGTGAGTGAATCGAATACAGCTGGACTTGAGAAGACAGGAATGGTTTCAAGCAGGTGGCTTGAGCCAGACCCCAAATGTTCCTTTAACTTTTACATTCCATGTAGAAATTAAAATATGTTCATTTTTTAAGGTCCATTAAATTGTATTCTCATATGTAATGCTTTGATCAAGCATTTACAAAAATATTTAGGGCCATTCCCTTGGAAAAGTATTGAATCTTAGGGCTAAAAGCAACTTGAAATAGAAACAAACCAGTCAAAACCCTCTGTTTTGTAGAAAGTAAAAATGAGATCTAAAAAGGTGAATCAAATTATATATACATACATAAATATTACATATCATGGGAAAGGTACTCTTGTAGGTTAAATTATTTGTTCTAAACTAGAAAACTAATTGCTAATGAAGGTAGATAGTCTGGGCTTCTCTCGAGCTCATGGTGAAAATTTCTTCAATACTGTCCATTATGATAAAAATCTTGGGGGCCGACCTCTTAGGCTAACCTCAATTCCTGAGAGAGAAAATTCAGTGCCAGAGATGTTGAGGATTTAGCTTAAAGTAGGAATCAGTCGTCCTTTTAGGTTGTCTGAAGGATGGAGAATAGAGAAACGACAGAGAGAGATGACTGCAGTGTCCTGCTGAGATGTCCCTTGCCCTCTCTGAAAGGACAAGCAACCAATTACAGGCACCAGGGGCCTGATCCTGCGTCTATTGGAGTAGAAGAACACAGTGGGGTGGGTCCCACTACCTGAGTTCAGCTACAGCCTCTTGAGTACCTGCTTTGCATGTTCTTTGCCTTCTTTTAACTACAGCTCCAACCTCTGGAGCCTCTGCTGCTTGAGCACCGGCCTGCCTGCTGAGCTTATCTTCCTCCTTGCCAGACGACCAGAGATCAGAGGTGAAGCTCCCATGTTCTTCCTCACCCATAAGCTGGCTGTACTCCGGGGAACCTAGGGTTCATTCTCATGGTGCCCCCACCCCATTTGGCGTTTTCTGCTTTCATGCCTAAAATACAAGTTTTGCATTTTGGGGAGTCCTTGGGGACCCAGAGAATCTCAAGAGCTTGATAGGATATTGCATGGGGCAGCAGAAAGTGTTGATCAAAAACCACTCAGATTGGTCAAGAGATCGAGACCATCCTGGCCAACATGGTGAAACCCTGTCTCTACTAAAAATACAAAAAATTAGCCGGGCATGGTAGCGGGCGCCTGTAGTCCCAGCTACTCAGGAGGCTGAGGCAGGAGAATGCCGTGAACCCTGGAGGCGGAGCTTGCAGTGAGCCGAGATCGTGCCACTGTACTCCAGCCTGGGCAACAGAGCAAGACTCTGTCTCAGAAAAAACAAACAAACAAACAAACAAACAAAAAACCATTCAGACTGTAGGTAGGGTTGCCAAAAAGAATAAGAGGGCCTAGTGAAATTTGGATTTCAGAGAAAAGTATGTCCCAAGTACTGCTATATAGTGAAAAAGTAATCACTATTGCTTGGAAATTCGCATTCAACTGAGCATTCTGTATTTTTATTTGCTAAACTGAACAAGCTTATATTTGTGGGGGTGGGGTCAAGGTCATGGCAATTGCCAGACTTTGCCTCTGTTTGGGCGGTTTAAGATGGGTAAGTGGGAAAGAGAGAGAGAGAAGCAAAAGAAACACAATGCTTCTTTAGAAGCAACATCCATTCATGGACCTCTCTCTCCACTTTTGATCCTTTATGTCTGAGGGCTGTGTGTGTCTGTGTGTGGCACACATACGTACCTCCCTGTGTGTTTTGTAGGACACGAAGATTGATATGGAGGAGAACTGTTGATAGTGATACTGATTAGATATTGAATAAACAACATGAGAAGATTAAAAACTGTAAAAATGCAGTTAGTTTAAAATCAGCACAAATTACTGCATTCATGTAAACTGCCTCTCCTTCATGCACAATTGCCACACAGCGCAATCACAGTTACACTTGTTCCCAGCCAATCTTCACGTGTTTTCAGAGAACGATAAAATGTTACCAAAGGGGTCTAAGACATTGCCTAATCCAACCTCAACATTTACCGATTAAATAACTGAGACTTAGAGAAAGTGACCAACCGCCGGTCCCACTGCACATCAATATTAATAATAGGAAAATGTTTTGTAAGAGCCTTCTAAGGGCTGGGCATTTTCGAAGTTCTCTACTTCACATTTAATTCTCACAATGACCCTATAGTCATCCTCGTCATTCACGTGAGGCAAGCTGAGGCACAGAGAATTATGTAATTTACCTAACATTCAGGGTTATGTAGCTAGTAAGCAGAGACCACTATGAAAAACCCAGCTAGTCTGGCCCCCGAGACCCACACACTCAATCAGGACACCCTTTGGCTTCTCAAATGAGTTTATATCACTAAACATGTTCCTACATGTAAACTTTCAGAGCTTACTGCTGCTGTAGCATAATTTTGTCCTTAATCAGGAGGTCACTCAAATACAGCTTATAGAAAGTTGGTCGGCTGTGGTTGACATCGATGGTGATTTCAGAGTAAAAGCAGTTATCTGCTCACTTATAAATAAACCCCGTTACAATGGGTCTGTTGCTGTAATCAGAGAACGGTTTTGTTGCATTTATTTTTTGAAATATGTTTAATGGACTACATAATACCACGATCTACTATGAAAGCAAATATTCGCAGTGAGATAGAAACAGTTTTATGAGTTTACAGTGCAAATATTCGCAGTGAGATAGGAACAGTTTTATGAGTTTACAGTGCAAATATTCGCAGTGAGATAGGAACAGTTTTATGAGTTTACAGTGCAAATATTCGCAGTGAGATAGGAACAGTTTTATGAGTTTACAGTGCAAATATTCGCAGTGAGATAGAAACAGTTTTATGAGTTTACAGTGCAAATATTCGCAGTGAGATAGGAACAGTTTTATGAGTTTACAGTGCAAATATTCGCAGTGATATAGGAACAGTTTTATGAGTTTACAGTGCAAATATTCGCAGTGAGATAGGAACAGTTTTATGAGTTTACAGTGCAAATATTCGCAGTGAGATAGGAACAGTTTTATGAGTTTACAGTGCAAATATTCGCAGTGAGATAGGAACAGTTTTATGAGTTTACAGTGCAAATATTCGCAGTGAGATAGGAACAGTTTTATGAGTTTACAGTGCAAATATTCGCAGTGAGATAGGAACAGTTTTATGAGTTTACAGTGCAAATATTCGCAGTGAGATAGGAACAGTTTTATGAGTTGACAGTGCAAATATTCGCAGTGAGATAGGAACAGTTTTATGAGTTTACAGTGCAAATATTCGCAGTGAGATAGAAACAGTTTTATGAGTTTACAGTTTGAGTTGCTTTTGAAAGAGGAGGAGGAGAAGAAGATGATGAAGGAGAAGGGAAAACAGCGAAAGAGAGAGAGAGAAATCAAAATAAAGTCAAGGCCCTTATTCACTGTTGGTGACAAAATAAAAGACATTCTCTTAAAGAGAGGTCCTCTTGTTAGCATGCCGCCACCTCAGTGCTGGCACGGCCATAGTATTAACTACATCCAGAAAGAATAACCACCATTCAAACATTACATTTTCTAAGTTTTACATTCCACTTGTTTTTTTCTCCTGTCTGTCAAGAGACTATCAATGCTTGCATCTCAGACTCCAGATTCCCTGTTTATCAATGATGGGAGGATTAAGGATGCCTGCTTCTGCTGTGGTATCATGTTTTTCCAAAGCTACCTTTCCTTATGACACAAAAAGCCTGCACAACTTTAAAAAAAGTGAGGCTGGAATTCTCTGAAGCTCCAGGATCAGGGTCTTCAGGGTCTACTTAGGAGACACCAGGACTCCACAAATCCACTGAGATGGAAGTTGGGAGTGTGGCAAAAACTGTCTTCCCTCTCCACTGCACTTTAGCTGAAGGAGGGATTGATAAGCGTTTTGCAAGTCTACTATCAAGTACATCACCAGATCCTTTTAGAGACAAACCAGCACCCCCAGACCTTCCACATTTAAACTGGCAAGGAAGCATTTGAAATGAATGCAGCTTCATAGAAAACAAATCTACATCCTCTCTTCTTCAGAAAGGTGGCAGTGTTGCCTTACAGTTTTGACCGAATACAATGCAGTGGTGAGGTCTCTAGCTAATTAATAGATCAACCGCCTCACCTCACCATGGAAAGGAAAGGAAGGACTTAATCCACTGCCGACCCCGGTGGCTGGCAGACTCATCCCAGAGCTTCAGGGGCAGTGAGGCTTGTGACCGCCTAAGCTCTTGAGTTTTCAACTTGCATCAACAGTGAAGATCCTAAGAAAATCTCCAGTTGACCCCACAGGCATCTAAAAACCAAGGGCATCTAAGAAAGTCACAGATGAACCTTACCTCCCAGCATCTACATTTTTCCTTTTTGAACCATCCATCCCAAGTGAAACAACTGAGTTGGCCCATGTAGAAGGGCTAAGGAAAATTTAGCTTAGCAACCTATGCCAGCATCTTTCTGACACCTGTTATGTCTAATGTTCACATCAGAGTTCTCGTAAAAGTCATCAATCTAAGTAGAAGTCCTACATCATTGAGTGTGTCGTTAACCAGTTTTCTAAAACCAACATTATACACAGAGCTACTGAAAAATAACTTCAGAAGTCAAGTGTTGCTTTGTCTAAACGTGGAGACCCACACAGACACCTTCCATGGGCGCGTCTACAAGCCCTTCTGGAGAAGCGGTTAGAGCTCCCGTCTCTCCCTTCCACTCACCTCCACTCAGCGTCCTTTGAGAAGTTTCTCCATGTGCCACTAACACAGAAATTTTGGGGGAAATTCTCTATTTATAAATATCAGATGGTTTGGGAAAAAATATTTGTGGCACTGGGCTTTTTTTTTCTACAGTGATGTCATTTTAAATACTTGGTGTGCTCCAAATTTGCTATTTTTACTTCCCCCAAGTGACTTTTTTTGGGAAATACATTTGTTTGGATTAGCTACATTTTAAGTGACCCCTGTACCTAACACACAACATCAGGTTCATCTTCTCAGCGATTATAACCGATACTACGCAGCTTCCAAACTTGAAATCCCTTATTTGTTCATTTCCAAAATTGCTCCCTCTGAATGTACCCCTCCAAAATTTCTATTCATAGATGTAGAGAAAATAAGATAAAATAAAAGGATTGGCCTTTTCACAGATGAACAACCACACTCGACCACCCAAAGCACTTACAATGGAAGACACGAAAGGCCCCCAAAGTCAAATAAAACTCTTCGCTTCCACAATGTGCTTTTGGGGAACAAAGTTGAGGTAGACCTGGCAGGCTTTGAAACATTTATTGGAAAGCAGTTCTAGAGTTGAGAATTGCAGAAGAGGAAAGTTTAAGAAGGAATGCTAAATGCCTTAGCCCTACCTGATCTGAACTTGCTCCTAATCAGCAAGGAATGCTCAGACCCCAGGAGTGTCATGTTGAGTCTCAGCAAGCCGCTGGTCCCTTGGCCAGGCGCCCCCTGTTCTCCACCAGCAACAGGCTCCCGCGAGCCCAGCTGACCGCAGCTAACAACCCAGAATTCATCCAACTCTCCGTGAGCTCCCCTGGGTAGGAGTACAGTGGCAGCCAGTGTCCCCAGAAAACTGGCGCCTCCCCCCTCGCCGTGCGGGGCTAATTAACTCTTAGCCGGCGGGACCCTCCTCCTCTTCGGAGGTTGGCCAGGAGCAGCGCGGCATCCCAGGCGTTCCTGGCTGATGTCATAGGCTGCCGGCGATTGCGGAGAATCGCCACCACGCTTTTATGAAGGTCCCAACTTTGCCATCTGATACTCTTTACTACTGACAGGCGCTCAGCCAATCAGGAGCGGCGAGCGGGGTCTGGGGACCTGGAGCCGCCGGAGCCGTCTCGGGAGCCGGCTCTTAACTCTTTGCGGCGGGCCCCGCAGCCGCCGAGGCGCAGAGGGCGAGAGCAGGGCCGGGGGTCGGGAATCTGGGAGAGGGGCGCGAGCTAAGGAGCGGATGCCGGGGGGGAAAGACGGAAGGGCTGCGACGCCGCGGGGCTTGCAGGTGGTGCGCGGGGCTGCGGCAGCGGCTGGGAGCTCCGAGGGCCTGGGGATGGGCGTGCGTAGCCGGGGCTTCCCCGGCCGTGCTTCTGCCTGCGAAAGGGAAGCGGCCGGGATCTCCCGCCAGCCGGCTGCAAAGGCTGCGCGAAAGGGCGTGCGCGCCCGCGGGACAGTTCACGCGGGGCAATTTGGAAATAAGCTGGACCCCTGAGAAGAAAAGCTTCCGACGGACAGGAGCCCACGCATTCCCCTCGGTTTGAGGGGCTCCGGGCACTGCAGAGACGATTCCGTATCTCGCAGCTCCAATACCGGCCTTAGATGCATTTCCACGGGGAAAATGGAAAGACTTTCATTTTTCTAGGATACGCTTTTTTGGGGGACAAATGTGACTCGGTGCATCTGGAGATCCAGCTGCGACACAACGCTCCCACCTCACAACCCCGAGGGAATGGGAAAAGATACCTGAGTTGGAGTGAAAAACCTACTGGGCTCTAAATAGGGAGGGGCTCTGGAGCAGGGGGCAAGTCAGAGCTCGGGTTGGGCTTAGCTTGGGAAGGCTCAAAAACTTTGCCTGCGAATGAGTCTCTCTCTCCTTAGGGGAAAATCCATTCCGTAACCGACCCAGAGTTATTTGTGCATCTGGCCAAGGTGTTATAGGCACATGGATCAATGAAATAAAGACTCATCTCTCAAGAAGCTCGTTAAATAGCTGGTGGCTCAGAACATAAAAACCACTGTATATACATATATAATTAGGGTTTATTTGCAACTTCATATGCACGTGGACCCCGGGTGTCCTCTATTACACACAAGCCTGCCTGTATCTCTACTATGAGTCCTTAAAAGATCAGTCGGTGACAGATGGAGACCAGAGGTGACAATAGCTCATGGGGACAACCTCTAATGTCCTGAGTCCCGGCCTCTGCCCCATCCCCTGTTGCTGAAAACACATTAGAGGGGTTAGCCCTTGAGCTTACTCTCTGGATCTGAGCTGGTCGATTTTGTAAATAAGGTCTTCAGGGATAGACACCTTCTTGCTGATGTGTCAGAGACGACTGGAAGAACAATCCATCCATGTTCCCTTTGGGTATCTAGTCCTGGCCTCGGTGCCTGTCTATAGGCTGATTTGGTGTGCAGGAGCATCTCAGCGATTATGTAACATCATTTTCCCATTCCTGCTATAACAAATTACCACGAATTTAGTGGTTTAAAACAGCACTCATTAAGTATCTTGCTGTTATGGAGGTCAGAAGTCCAAAGTGGGTCTCAGGGGGTCAAAATCAAGGTGTCAGCAGGGCTGCGTTGGTTTCTGGAGGCTCTAGGGGAAAATCGATTTCCTCGCCTTTTCCAGCTTCTAGAGGCTGCCCGAGTACTTGGCTCGTGGCCACTTCCTCCATTTTCGACGCCAGCAATCGTGGGTCAAGTTCCTATTACATCTTATCGCTTTGACGCTCCCTTCCCCACCTTCTGCTTCCCTCTTCTACATTAACCTTACTGCAAAAATAAACTCTATCACAAAGCAGTTTATTATCCTCCCAAATCTCATCTGCTGCCTGGATTCCCTTTGCTGTATAATGTAACCTATTCACAGATTCCTGGGATTAGGACATGAACATTGGGGGGAGAGGGCATGATTCCACCTGAGATCTTTCTTTCTCTTCTACCTCTCCTGGTCTTCAGTCAACCTCCAGCCCCCTGGTCTTCAATGAGAAGGAAAGTGGAGGGAGGTTTGGGAACGGGTGCACACAGGAGTCTGGAAGGGCTCTGACCGGCTTTGAGATGTGTGTGGCAGGGAGGTACTCTGCAGGGAAGAGATTGGTGGGATAAGGAATATTGCAAAATTATCTGAGTAGAGAAAACTATTTTGAGCAACATTAAAAAAAGAAAAAAGAAAAAGCCAAACAGATTTTTATCCCGAAGGCTTTGGGGCTGAGAAGAGATACATGGCAACTTGGCAGAGAATTATTTTTTCAGTACAAGTTGGGATGAAATTAGCTGAAGCCGGCATTGAATGTAGGGTCTGCATGACCTAGATGAGTTGGCCAGGAGTAAGTTGTTTTCTCTCTGCAGGCCTAGGGGGAGTGTGTGTGTGGGGGGGGGGTGGGGTGGGGTGTGTGTGTGGATGTGTGTGTGTAAGGAAGCGTAGTTTCTTTTTTTCAGTGAGTTTGGGAAATGCCAATAACCATAGCCCCCCTCAATTTTCCCATCACAGTGTGGAGCTACTGACATAGATCCTGAAATTTACACCCGCTATGGCTTGGAATATCTATGGTTATAAATATGCTCATATAGAAGTTCATCATTTCTCCTCTCTAGCCAAGCACTTTTGGTAAAAAAAAAAAAAAAATTTTGAGAGGGTAGAATTTGGAGATGTTCTCAAGGAGAACAAAACTCCTAAGCTGCTATGCTCAGAAGCAGCAGGCTAATGCAGCAGTGGCATGCCGCCAGGCTCTGTCCTGCAATGTCACCACCTTGGAGTATGTTTTCCTTGCCAGGCTACTCCATGACCTCCTTTCCTGGGGCTTGGAGTAAGCTGGTGATGTGACACAAAGGCAAGACATGAGCCTCCAGTGTGAGAAAGATCTTCTTTGAATCAGGATAACCCTGTACTTTGGAGTGAATTATTGGAGTTCTCTGGGATACTCAACATCTTATCTGTAAAATGGAGTTAGAAATATTTACTTCCAGGAAGAGTTGGGATGTTTAAATGAAATAATACATGTGGGGTGCCCAGAACAATTTTGGTGTGTTTTATTTTTTTATTATTTTTTTTATTATTTTGAGACAGAGTCTCGCTCTGTTGCCCAGGCTGGAGTACAGTGGTGCGATCTGGGCTCACTGCAACCTTGCCTCCCGGGTTCAAGAGATTCTCCCTGCCTCAGCCTCCCGAGTAGCTGGGATTATGGATGCATGCCACTGCGCCCAGATGATTTTGTATTTTTAGTAGAGATAGGGCTTCCCCCATCAAGACCAGCCAAGCTGGTCTTGAACTCCTGCACTCAGGTGATCCGCCTGCCTTGGCCTCCCAAAGTGCTGGAATTACAGGTGTAAGCCACCGTGCCTGGCCCTGGTGTGTTTTGGACCCTTCTTTTTACTTCCCCCGCCCCAACCATCTCCAACCATTCATGAAGATTCCAAGCAATTCTGTTTCCCCTTCATTTTGGCTTTCTCTCCTTTGCTGTTAGTTACCTGTGTAATAAGTTGCTAGACATTCAGCAGCTTAAAACAATGCACATATTTATTCTCTCACAGTTTTCATGGTCAGGAGTTCAGGCATGGATTATCTGGGACCTCTGCTTAGGGGTCTAACAATGCTGCACTCAAGGTGCTGGCTGGGGTGGCAGTCCCATGAGAAGCTCAGTGTCCCCTTCCAAGCTCACTGGTTGTTGATAGAATTCAGGTCTTTGCAGTGCTAGAACTCACAATGGCTTGCTTTTTTCCAAGGCCAGAAGGAGAATGTCTCTATCTTTCTTTCTTTCTTTTCTGAGACGGAGTTTTCCTCTTGTTGCCCAGGCTGGAGTGCAATGGAGCGATCTTGGCTCACTGCAACCTCCGCCACCCTGGTTCAAGCGATTCTTCTGCCTCAGCCTCCCGAGTAGCTGAGATTACAGGCATGTACCACCACCCCCGGCTAATTTTTTGCATTTTTAGTAGAGAAGGGGTTTATCCATGTTGGTCAGGCTGGTTCCAAACTCCCGACCTCAGGTGATCTGCCCTCCTCGGCCTCCCAGTGTTGTGATTACAGGCATGAGCCACAGCGCCTGGCTGAGAATGTCCTCTTTTAAAGGGCTCACCTGATTAGGTCGGGCTCACCTGATTAGGTCAGGCTCACCCAGGATAATCTTTCTTTTAACTCAAAGTCATAGTAATTAGGAACTTTAATTATGTCTGAAAAACCTCTTCATCTTTGCCAAGTAATATAATCTAATCATAACAGTGCTTCCATCATAGTCACTGGTCTCTCCCATATTGAAAGGGAGACGATTATCCAAGGGGATAGCTCATTGAGAGGTCACCTTTCAATTCTGCCTTCCACAGCTGTTGTCCTCAGCCTTCAGCCACAATGGAAGTGATTACGTCCATAGCTGTGAGTCCAAAGTACAGTGCAGAGTCACCACCTTAAATTTTGACCCCTTACACATCTCCTTTCCTAGGAGCACCATGAGGTCAGCTGCTGGATCACAGACAGGGGACAGTGTGGTGAGCAGAGGAACAGCTCACCTATGTTGTCCTCAGGACCTCGAATTCTCCCTGTGGGTCCTCTCTTAGCAAATCCCCTTCCCCACCAAGGTCATTATTGTGTGACTGGATCTCATGGTCTTCTTGAGACATGAAGATTCTTCAGTACCTGTCTCTAGTATCACCTCTTGTCTATTTTCTCTTTTTTTTTTTCTCTCACACATCGGTGAATAAGTAACTTCAGGGAAGCATTTATTCATCTTTCATTAGTTCATTTAAGATGCATTTAGGGGGCCAGGCACAGTGGCTCACACCTGTAATCCCAGCACTTTGGGAGACCAAGGCAGGTGGATCACTTGAGCCCAGGAGTTTGAGACCAGCCTGGGAAATATGATGAAACCCCATCACTGCTAAAAATACACACACACACACACACGCACACACACACAAAAGTCAGGCATGGTGGCACATGCCTGTAGTTCCAGCTACACGGGAAGCTGAGGTGGGAGAATCACCTAATCACCTGAGCCCAGGAAGTTGAGGCTGCAGTGAGCCATGATTGTGTCACTGCACTCCAGCCTGGGTGACAGAGTGAGACCTTGTCTCAAAAAAGAAAAAAAAAAAAAAAGAAAGAAAGAAAAAGAAAATGCATTTAGGGATGTGAGCAAGTCACTGTGGCAAGTGCCCTGGCAGGCATGCATAGAGAGATAGGTTTGCAAACTCAAATGAGTCGAGTGAGCCAGAGATAAGATAAAATGTAGGCAGGAGGGGGTTTCACGCAACAAACTGGACAGCAGGTGGCTCATCCAAGGGGGGCAGTCATGACGTAGCTCTAGGTGACTGTAGCCACGAGAGAAAGAACACAGGCCCTCATTGCTATACTCCTTAACTGTTCAAAGACACTGGAAATCCAGGTTGTAATGTGAAAGGTATTGGCTTTTAAAAATATGAACAACTAGGCTGGGTGCGGTGGCTCACACCTGTAATCCCAGCACTTTGGGAGGCTGAGGCAGGCGGATCACAAGGTCAGGAGTTCGAGACCAGCCTGGCCAACATGGTGAAACCCTGTCTCTACTAAAAATACAAAAATTAGCCAGGAATGGTGGCGGGTGCCTGTAGTTCCAGGCACTTGGGAGGCTGAGAGGCAGGAGAACTGCTTGAACCTGGGAGGTGGAGGTTGCAGTGAGCCGAGATCATGCCACTGCACTCCAGCCTGGATGACAAAGCTAAACTCTGTCTCAAAAAAAAAAAAAAAAAAAAAAGAACAACTATCAGTACATTTTAAAAATGTATTAAAACACTATAGGTCAGCCAGGAGTGGATCCAAATTGTACAATCTGAGTCTCATAAAATTTGAGGGTTCTTTAAAAAATGAATGCAAAATTATAAATATGATTTTAAGTGTAAGGTTTACTTTTTACATAGAATGAGAAATGAAATCACAGCTAACAGTAGCATGGAAGATTTAGTATTTTTTTGTTTCTAAGATTCTTCAGTCAATTTGACCAGAAATGGTAATGTAGAGATGCTTTCTAATTGCATCCTGCCTTCTCTCCTTTCTACCTTGAAGTCTCTCAAACTCCCAGTTACTCCCAGCACCCACAAGGCCCATACAAGTGTGTGTGTGTTTGTGTGTGTGTGGGGGGGGGGTGGAGTGGGGAGGAGAAGGGTCAATCCAGCTCCAGAGCCAATAGAGCATGTCTGCACACTGAGTCAGAGCCCTGTGAACCTTCTTTGTGAACTCTGTTCTGAAATTTATCCTCTGCTTTCCAAGAGCTTGACTGCCGCAGGGAGGATGAAGTATGTACCCTCAAGTTACCTACTTGAAGAATTACCTATTTAAGAAATGTAGCCCCAGCCTCTCAATTTCTTTCCATTCCAGAAATATTTATTAAGCGCAGACTGTATTCTAGCACTGTAAGGAATATAAAGATAAAGCAGATATGGTCCGGAACCTCTAGGGGCTAAGAATATAGTGGTGGGGGTCATCCACAAACTCTCAACAAGCCAGAAATCCGGTGTCATTATTCTATGAGTTAATGTCATGAAAGCACAGATGGAACTCATGTCAGCCACACTATTAACATAACCTGCTTTCTTTCATAAAAGTGAATGTAGAAGGACTTTTGCCTAATTTAAACAAAGATTTAAACAACGTAAAGAAAGTAGTTTCAGTTGCAGGAACGGTCACAGCCCCTTCTGAGTCTGCCTGACAGCCAGCAATGCTTTTTTGCCTTTCCTCTCTCCCTTTGCACTTCTGCATCCTAGTTCCTGCTCAAGAAAAGGGAATACAATTTGCTCATTCCGATTTGGAGCCACTGGGTTGGGCCACATTTACTAGATAGCAGGGTCACCATGCTGAAAGTCACGCACCCCTGTGTAGCCTCTTCTTCGTCTTCCTGGAACCTTGCTACTCTCACTTTAAGAGGGGTGAAGAGGAGTGTAGAATAGAAACAGTGAGCATTCTGGCAGTGTGTAAATACAAACCATTCGTGATTCCAGCTTCGTTCTTGCCTTTAGGTTACATGACACAGAGATATTGCCCAAGCTTGTTTGCATTGGATCCATGCAATGATAGTGTCCTCGGGGTCCAAGTTATATCTGAGATGGCTGTCTCACTGCTGTGACTTGTTTGCCATAGAGAATATGGACAATGGAGAAGTGTGTTGTCTGGAGAGGAACTCATAGTTGTCATTCATTTCTGGGTAGGTGCAATTTTCAGGGTGCAAATTCTTCAATTTCACTTTTTTTCCCTCTATTTTAACAGTACCAATGTGAGTAAAGACCACCCAGTCTTCCAGTAGACACTTATCCATCTTTGTTTTTCCAGGTTCTCTTGAAATTGATCATTGCTGCTTCTTTTCTTCCTCTTAGAACTCCTTCCAAAGCTGTATATCTTTCTGAAATTCTTCTCTTGTGCTCTAGACCCATATATCCAAATGCTTTCTCCACTTGATTTCCCAAAAGCTCTTTGACAATAAGAGGTGCAAAACCAAATTTAACTACTTCCTCTCATCAAGTTTTCCTTCAGACCTAATCATTTTCCCACACTTTCTTTCCTGAACTTTCCTGCTCATTCCAATTAATGGGGAAAAGTATCCACCTAATGACTGGCTTGGGGACGATGGCCACAATCTATGTTTCTGCATTCTCTCCATCCTCAATCGATCACCACACCATATCCATTCTCCTCCCTAAATACCTATTGAATGTACTCCTTTATTTATCCCTAATGCCTCTTCCTTACTTCAAGCTCTTGTTGATTTTTCCCCTGGTTTATTGCATGTGTCTCTTGAGTGGTCTTCTTCCTCTTAGGCTTTCCCTGCTCCAGTCCATCTTCCACATTGTCATCAAAGTGATAATCCTAAATCATAAGGCGGATCACGTTGCTTCCTGCCTAAACTCCTTTTTGGCTCTCTTGTGCCAAAGGATTATGTCCATGCTCCTAAGTGTGACATAGAAAGCCCCACATACTATGGCCCTTGTCAATTTCTCCTACTTTATTTCCTCCCCTTTCTTCCCAACCTCGTTCTTTTCTTTTCTTTTTTCTCTTTCTTTCTTTCTCTCTCTCCCTTCCTTTCTTTCTCTCTCTCTCTCTCTCTCTCTTTCCTTTCTTGCTCTCCTTGTCTCTTTCAGATGAAGTTTTGCTCTTGTCACCCTGGCTGGAGTGCATGGTGCAATCTCAGCTCACTGAAACCTCCAGCTCCCGGGTTCAAGCAATTCTCCTGCCTCAGCCTCCTGAGTAGCTGGGATTACAGGCACCTGCCACCATGCTGGCTAATTTTTTTTTATTTGTAGTAGAGATGGGCTTTCACCATGTTGGCCAGGCTGGTCTCGAACTCCTGAACTCAAGTGATCCACCCGCCTTGGCCTCCCAAAGTGCTGGGATTACAGGTGTGAGCCACTGTGCCCAGCCTGTTATTGCATTTTCAAAGTATCATCAATTATTTTTTTTACTTTACTTTTATTTTATTATTTATTTTATTTTATTTTATTTTATTTTATTTTAGACAGGGTCTTACTTTGTTGCCTACGTTGGAGTGCAATGGCGTGATCTTGGCTCACTGTAGCTTCCTCCTCCTAGGCTCAAGGGATCCTCCCACCTCAGCCTCATACCCAGCTAATTTTTGTATTTTTTGTAGGGAAGGGATTTTGCCATGTTGCCCAGGCTGGTCTCAAACTCTTGGGCTCAAGCAATCTGAGTGCCTCGGCTTCCCAAAGTGTTGGCATTATAGTCATGAGCCACCGTGCCTGGGCCATCAATTATTTTTTAGCATAAAAAATTCCTCTACTAGTTTCAAGGCTCCTGGAGCATAGGAATATAGTTTTCATTTATGTTTATAACCCATTATCTGTTTTTCCTTTTATTACTATTTTGCTAATTTTCTATTCTTTCCATAATAAACTGCCCTTTGACATAATTTGTATTTGAATTATTACATACAGAATAGTGTTTGTTGTCTTTTGTCTTTTCTTCTGCGAATAGACTACACACTTCTTGAGAGCTTTGGCTTGTCCTGTATCCTTTGATTCTACCAAGGCATGATATATTGAGGCTTTCAAAAAGCAGCTGCCCAACAGGGGTTTGTTGTGTGATGCTTGGATGCAGCAACTGTTTTGTTCTGATTCACTCTGTTCAGGGCCTGATACAGCATTATACACTTAAACCTCTTCTAGTTCATAAAGTGTGATCTGGGAGTTTGCTTTCTCTTCTACATGTTTTCCTTTTTTTCTTTTTTGCAACTGGTTGCGTTCTGTTTCCTAACTCCTCCCTTCTCTCAGTTTGCTTACTATCTCCCCCGCTTTGCAGAAAACAGAATGGAGGCCCATAAATCCCTGACCTGCTTCAGGTGACCTTACAAATCATGCCTGCCTCATCTCATTAACTCAGGATGCCTATTATGGCTAAGGAATGGTGAAGCACCACCCTGTATGCAACGGGAGTGAGGAGGGGGCAGAGGAAGGCCGGTGGTACTATTTAGTGGACAGAAATTCCCCCAGAGCTTTCTAAGTCTCTTCACTTCATCCCACATCTCCAGGGCTGTGAGTCAGGAAGGGGAGCTTTTCATTTTAGGGGGCACTGGGAAAGATATTTTTCTCTCTCTGAAAATAGCATGGCCCATTGTTGTAGCTCCATTCAAGGAGCTACAACAAATTAGCTAAAACCAACATCTGACTATGAAAATTAGTACATTCCAAGTGAGAATGTCTGAAAAGGAAAAATTCCAAATGCTATTAAAACCAGCTATAATAACAGTAAAGGAAATTCATGGTGGGAGGCTTGTCCACCAGCGATACTCTCAGGAAGCCCGTCTCAGGAACCCAGTGTTCAGTCGAAGGAAACTTAACAAATAATCATTCAATCCAGCAAATGGCCAAGGGACATTCAGATCCACTTTCAGCTTTTGGAGCAAAATTCCTTTTTGCACATAAGATTTGAGCAGATATGCTAGTTTTACAGAAACTGACTAAAGCGGTCCTCAGACTTTAACCTGCCCAAAGTCCCAGCAGCAGTTCACAGCCCTGAGCTGTCATATGCTTGTCTTGATAAGGACCTTCCTGTTTTACAATTGCACTGTTTTTATGCTTCTTTTCTCCAACGTCATATGTAATTTTAACTTTTTAAAGCCTGTTCGTGTGTATTTTCCTTTGCAATTTTTCATCGCAATCCTTTGAGAGAATTAAGAAACTTTTGGACCATTGAAAAAATGGACACAGGACAAAGAACCACTGATTCACCAACAGTGGCCTACTTAGAGACAGACCTAAGACCAGCTCTTGGTCGCAGGCTTGTGTGTGACTCTTGGACACATGGGGCCTCTAATGTGACAGATGACTGAGAAGCCTGCTCAGGTTTCCCTCTCTGGGTATCCACATACCCTGCCTGAATCCCTGCCTGCCTGGGACAGGTGGTTTTTTTTTTTATTCCCCTGGGTGGTCAGCATTCATGTCAGGGAAAATTTAAACATCTCTAAGTTGCTTCCTGGCTCATGCAGTCTTTTCTTACAGTACGTTGCCAATTCCTTTTCTTTTTTTCTGGAAAATTCTTTATTACAAACTGACCTTGGTACTGACCCATTCCATTAATAAAACTAGGATTTTGTTACATTATCACTTAAAACTAAAGAACAGTAACTGTGTCTATGGCTTTCAAGACACGAGTCTAGGATATCTTCCAGTGTGTTTGACAGAAAATTTGTTAAAAATGACCAATGAGAATCCTAGAAGATCCGATAAAATGTATGTGACTGCAGATGGTTTCGGTTTGGAAAGAAGATGAATGAAACACCTAGTCATTGGTAGCTCTGTAAGTCTTCATCTTGCATATCTTGTATACATCTTGTAAGTCTTCATCTTTGGCTATACCAGCACAGAGGCTAGTTATGGCAAAGGATATGGGTTCTGGAGCCTGGCACCAGAATGCAATTCCCTAACTCCATCTTTTATTACCTGTGTGACCTTGGACAACTAACTTAACCTCCCTGTTCTTTGTGCCTTGGTTTCTTCATCTGTAAGCAAGGATATCTAGCTCATAGGTTACGGAGAGAATTCAGTGGGTAAACAGATATAAAGAAAACACTCAGGGCAGAGCCTGGTACATGGTAGATTTCCTACAAATGAGAGCCATGATGATGATGTTGATGACGATGATGATGATGATGATGGTGGTGGTGATGACAATGACGATGATAATGCTAGAATCCCTAGGCATCAACCAATCCATTTACAGGCAAAGCTAAAGTGCAAAGAAACACCTCTTCTCTTCCAAAGCACTCTACAAATGCCACATATTCAGACTCTGTAATGGTGATCCTTTGGGAAACAACTATTTTTTTGTGGTAAAACATCTAGACCAATTACAAACCAGGGGAAAGTTCAATATCATTTAAACGGCATCCAGTTCCATCAGACCATGCTGGCATTGCATGAAATCAGTGCCTCGTGGTTGCTGTGGTGCCCCTGCGAGGGGGGTGGGGCAATCTTCAGGGATGCTGCCGTCAGACCCCCTGAGATGCTGGCCTGGGTTGGTGGGCTTCTGAGTTTTCTGAAAGCTTCACTCAAAATATAAATGAGGAATGCTTCATGCTTAAGTTAATTATAACAATGGAAACAATTATATTCAGTTTTGAGGCATTTAGATTTTGGAAGTATTGTTTTTGCCCTATTTGAAAAGAAAAAAAATAAACCCTGCAGACGAATATCTGCTTGGCCAGAACTCTGTGAAACTAGAGCTAATAGTTCTAAAGATTTTTTGTGTCCTCTCTTTTTTTCCTTTGGCTGTATTTGAACTTGCTCACCAGTAGTTTTTGGAGACAGGCATATCACCACACCTGCTGGGGAACAGAGCTCAAAGTTAAATGCTGATGAACACATCTGTCTTCAAAAAGTTTTCTGAAATTGGGCTGCAACATCCTTATTTACGTGTATGTATTTATATATACACACAGGAGTACAACATTAGCCAATATTGACAGAATGCTTACTATTTGCTAGGAATCTGAATGGTGGTATTATCTCACTTAATACTTAACAATAACCTTAGCAAGTAGGTACAATTTTTATTCCCATCCTACAGATAGGGAAACTGAGGTTCAGAGAGAGTACCATCCTTAGACCAATGCAAGTAGGGCTTCCATCCTAGATGCCACATCTCAGGCATCCTCCTGTACTTTGGAGTGCCTCTCTTGAAATAGTTTAAGTCTTCCTGTGGTACCTGGGAACTGTGGAGGCGAGAGGTAGCATCTCAGCTAGGTGTTCTGACCCCACGTCACATAGTGTGGGACCCTCACATAGGGTGGGAAAGTTCCTGTTGCTTTCCCTCAGGGTACTCTCCAACCCTCTGTCCTGTGGTGGGATCAACCAGATGCCCAAATGAGCTCTGAAACTTGAGCCTAATGAATTGTCCTGGGTCCCCATGAACAGACTTTGGGAGGGTAGCCTAGTGAGCTGATAACTTCCTTTGGCTTGTGCATTATTTCTTCTGTGGGATCGGCACAAGATTGGGCCTCGAGGGCGGAGCTGACATGCTGATTTTGAGTGACTCAAATTATTTATATAGATGGGATCCCTGCTATATATATATATATATATATATATATACATACACACATATATACACACACATACATATAGACACACATATATATACACACACATATATATACACACACATACATATATACAAATACACACAATATATACAAATATATATATTTGTGTGTGTGTATATATATATATATTTGGGTATATATGTGTGTGTGTGTGTATATATTTGTGCAAAGCCCTTCCATCTTCTAGGGGTAGCCCTGCTTACAGAGGTGAAGCAATTTGGTGAGCATAGGGGCTGACATTTGACCTCAGATGTGTCTGAAGTACTCACATATTTGTTCTTTGTTTTTAAAAATACTAGGGGTTTTGATCCTTACACGTAAATTTTGCAAAAAATGATCAGTTCTCTCAACAATATTCGTTACATCTTTTATGTGCAGAGGGACCAAACCACCCTTCCATGATTCTCTTTGCTGTATGACTTCGTTCTGTGCTCGGCTTCCCTTACATAAGAAGATAACTTTAACAGTCTACACAGGTTTATTATGGGACACTGGGACTTCCAAGGAGTGAATTAATGTCTTGGGATTGGTATGATGACAGGAGCCATTAAGCTGCCATCACTGGTGTAGCCTGGTCCTTGAAGAAGCATTGATGAAATTTAGAAACAGCCTCATGACTCTATAGTTGGAAATGACACCCCATGTCTGGGGACACAGCAAAAGCATTTCTGATGTCTGACAAAAGCATCACCAAAGAGAGAGAGAGAGAAAAGACAATTCTACAAACATTCGTGACTACAAAATTAAAAAAATACCGATGTTATTTGTTTATTAAAGATTATAACTCACTTCAACATCACACAGAACGAACCCCCTTTAACCAGATAATAAGCACAGCCTGTTCTTTATGATAATGCCAACAATAAAACTGGAAGACTTTACTATTTGTTATTTGTCGGGTCGACTGAACAAATCATTTTTCTACATGCCAGGCTTGGAAAATTCTTTTATTTTCTTTCTCCTTATTATAAATAAAAATGGCATAGAGCTGATAAATTTATCTCAATGCTCTTTGCACCGCAAAAGCAACATGAGTTGGCATTGGCCAGAAGTTCCAGGGTTTGCAGCATGCACGGTGCACATGTGTTCTTATTTTCCATTAGGGCTGCACGAAAGCTTCACTTTAGCTCACGGCAATGGTAGAACTTGGGTTTATTTTTTTTAAAATTTTTATACCAATATGGATCCTAAATCCATTTATTTCTCTTTATGTTCAGCCATCATGCTGAGCCACATTAGCATGCATTTCTTACTTAAATGGTGTAATCACCTCCTGAATATTCTGCCAACTTCTGATCTAGCCTCTCTAAAGTCTGGCTCCACATAGCAGCCAGAAAGATCTTTTAACATAAATCAGTTCCAAGCATTCCCTTGCTTGAAACTCTCCTGCAGCTTCCCAGTGCCCTTAGCATAAAGCGAACACCTCATCATGGCTGCTCTATCTCCTGACAGCTTTGCTTTGCCCCTCTGCATCTTCCTCCTTCTCCTCTTGTCCCACTCTTCACCCTGGGGGGTCCTCAGGGAGGTTGGTCAATAGGACCTGCATTAGTAGACTCCTTTGCCCTTTAGCTTCTGAGTGTGTCCAGCTAATGGGGAGTTCTGCTGGGGATTGGAGGGAGGGAAAGGGTGAGGTCAGGGCATTTGTTTCCCAGGGTCCCCGCCAGGGCTCCAGTCAAGAAGTTCTCTCTATTTGACTCCCTCCCTGTGGTCCCAGTGACCACTCTCTCCTGTTTGTTCAGTGCTAAGAGTGGTCAGGGGTCTGCTGTCATACCTACTATGTTTGGTGGTTTTCCTATCCCACCCACAACTTTGTAAATATCCCTTTTTGTCAGAATCACCTCCATTTGCCCGATTTTTACATGCCCTCTGCCCCTTGCTGACTTAGAATCCCCGCAAGCCTGGCACCTGCCTGCCCTGCTAACCTCACTCCAGGCTCTCCTTGTTTACTGATCTCTGGCCACACTAGCCCCCTCTCCTTCTGCACACACCCCATGGCCATTTGCAGTCCACGCTGCCTGGAATGTCCAGCCCCCAGATCTTTGCATGCCTGGACTCCACTCACAGAAGTAGCAGCCTCGCAGAAAGGAGTTTTCTGACCTTCCTATCTTAAGTAGCCTGCTCCTCCCAAATAATTACAATCCAATTAATTTTCTTTAAGTTCCTGATTATTAAAATTATTTCATTTAGTTATCTTTTTTTTCTGTCTCTACTACTGGAATATGAGCAGGAACCTTAATTCTCTTGTGCTCCTTTGAAACCTCAGTGCCTAGAACTTGTCCAGAGCAGGTGATCAGTGAGTGGTTGCTAAGCATTTGTCCAGTGAATCTGGTTATACCGTCTCATTTCAGAGATGAGGAAGCTGAGACCTGTGTAAATGGACCCTGGACCCATTTGCTCAGGTACTCACTCGGGGACTCAAACCAGGGTTTCTGTGACCCAGGGGCTCTTCCCTGTTTGGGGGTTCCTATCTCATTTATGTCTCATTTTTCTTGCAGAAAGGGACCTGTCTTCTTTACTTTCTGAATTTATATTCAATAAAAATTTGTACTTTACTGAATTTGTATTCTTAAAATTGTGAATACTTGGCTGGGTGCGGTGACTCACACCTGTAATCCCAGCACTTTGGGAGGCTGCGGCGGGTGGATCACCTGAGGTCTGGAGTTCGAGACCAGCCTGACCAACATGGTGAAACCCTGTGTCTACTAAAAATACAAAATTAGCCGGACATGGTGGCGCATGTCTGTAATCTCAGCTACTTGGGGGGCTGAGGCAGGAAAATTGCATGAACCCAGGAGGCAGAGGTTGCAGTGAGCCGAGATAGCACCATTGCACTCCAGCCTGGGCAAAAAGAGCAAAACTCCGTCTCAAAAAAAGAATCACAAATATTTTATTCTAAAGTATGGATTTTCTAACCTGCATTTTCCGCCAATCTTTTCTTATTCTTTCTCATTCTCTTTCTTTTTCTTTCACCCACCTATCTTCCACGTCGTCTTATAGTTATGTATCACTGACTAAGAGTTAATGTTTAGGTAATGACTTAGAGAAACCATCTCAGTATCAGGAAGAAATTGAGGAAATCAAGCCCGGGGGAATCTTTAAGGAAATTAGGGCATTTGTACCACAAATAGTAGGAGTAAGAGTTACCACTACTTGGCTGATGAGTCCTCACTCTGGACCAAACATAGTAGGAGGTTCTTTACACATAAACCACATTTATTCCTTACATCAATCCTACTATTCATGCATCACTCTTCTATAGTAGGGGAAAAAGCTGATGTTCAGGGAGGTTAGGGGGTTGCCTAAGGCTACTGACAAGAGCATCCATTCCGACACAGGTGCTACTTGCCCTAAACTCATACACCACCTTCCTCAAGTCTAAGGAGGCTTCTGGTAAGGAAGAAACCCCCAGGGGGCAGAAGGTTACCAGCCTTCACCCTGAGGGTGAGACAGATGTAAGACTAACTGGGAGTCCAGTTAAAGATTAGGAAACTGGGTGAAGCAAGAACGCCCAAGAAATAGCACAGAAGAACCAGCTTAAGGGTAAGGGGCAGAAATTAGGTCTTGAGCACCTCAGGTCAGAGGCTGGGGACCAAGGGCCGTCGGAGGATGGTGCTTTCTGACCCTCTGAAATTCTGACCCCTTCTTTATGTCTTTAACAGTGTTCTTTGGCAGTGGTATGTAAAAGAAGAAGGAGGGGCCGTTGCAGTGGCTCACGCCTGTAATCTCAGCACTTTGGGAGGCCGAAGCGGGCAGATCACAAGGTCAGGAGATCAAGACCATCCTGGCTAACACAGTGAAACCCCATCTCTACTAAAAATACAAAAAATTAGCCAGGTGTGGTGACACGCACCTGTAGTCCCAGCTACTCAGGCGGCTGAGGCAGGAGAATCACTTGAACCCGGGAGGTGGAGGTTGCAGTGAGCCGAGATCACGCCACTGTACTCCAGCCTGGGTGACAGAGTGAGACTTTGTCTCAAAAAAAAAAAAAAGGAAGAATGAGGGTCTTTCTCTCTAACTCAGTGATAAGAGGAGATACTGGTTGGAAATATTCGGTGATAAGAGGAGATACCCTCTCCAGGGAAGTGATAAGTGCAGAAACATGGGACTAGCTCTTGAAGTCTAGTAAAACAACCATACAGGACAGAGTTGGGGGAAGCATTCAGAAGTTAGAAATATCTGGCAAGAAAGGAGGAGGGCAAGCTGAAAACTTAGCGACCATTAACTACCCACAGGACTCTTCAGACCATAAGCTGTCAACTCTTACTTACAGCCCAAGATTCAGTATTAAATATATTTCCCTTACTGGAGTCACCTGGAAATGCTGCCTCATTGCCCCAGGAGAGTTTCTCTCTATTGCAGAAAAGAATGAATAGCCAGAAAGAATTGCTAGACGTATCCAGGTATATCCTGCCATCAGGGGATCAGGCAGGTAGAGACAGTGTCTAGCCATGAAGTATTTAACCACCATACTTCAAGCATCCCATAGAAATGTCTTAATTTATTACCATGCAGGGGCTGTTGTGCAATTGACACTGGCAAAAAAATACTTCTGCATTTTACTAAGTCTACTTTTGAGCCGCCCAATGTTTTCATCATAATATTTACTTCTGGGTAAATAGGCTAAATTCTCTGATTCTGATACAAAACAGAAAGATCAGAGAATGAAAATAAATAGATGACATGGCTGTTTAAAGATAATGTAAAATGTTTTCTAGCCGCATAAATATTTGATTGTAAAACTTTCAATATGTTGTGTCTATTAACTAGTAATGTACAACATTTAAGTAATTCAGCAAGCCAAAGTGGGCTAGGGTCATGCAGGAGGACAGAGTGAAGGCCCAGCCTGGCGAGATGCCAACTTGCAGTCAAAACATAACCCCACACCGACCCCAGACTCTCTATCCATTCCATCTGGAGCTCTTTGGTCAGGATCAAGCCATAGACCAGGGCAGAGGGTTAAATAGGACACTTTGGGGCCATTTAAAATTTTCCTATCACTTTCTCTGGCTAATTGGGTTTGCACAGAAGTCTCTACATATCATTTATGTTTGATCTTTTTGATATCCCATTCTTCTGGTACTCTTTGAAATGATTCTTTGATTTGTGTGTTTGGGATGAAAGGTATGAATGATGTTTCTGGAATAATATGCATCATTTCTGTGGATTCACTTTAAAATTCCCTCCAGCTCACCGTATCCCCGTCTCTTCACATGTGTTATCTGCCAAAGAGCGTTGGATTTGCAGTTAAGACGGCTGAGTTTGAGTGACCTGTTTTGCTATTCGAATTTTGGCAATTCGCCTCATCTCTTTGGGCCTCACTTTTATCATCTGTTAAATGAGACTAGTAAGATGTACCCTACCCTTTCTCCATGTGACGATACATATAACGTGCCATCTATGAGGAACAAGCCCTCACCAGACCCTGAATCTGCTGCCACCTTGATCTTGGACTTCCCAGCCTCTAGAGTTGACTCTGGTGAGGATTAAAGGTAAAAGCATTGTAACATAGTTAACACAGTCCCTGACCCATTAGGGCGGTTTTCAATTTAGCCACATCCAGCAACCCACAAATCAATCCGCGAGGCACTATGAGGAAGACGGTTTTTATACTTTGGGCTCACATCACAAGACTCATTTTAAATTGTGGGAAGACATGAGGCAAGTGCAATATTTATTTCCTTATTGCATGGAATTAAAACTCCATTAAAAAGATGTATAACATAGAAATAATCTGTAAATTCTGGTGAACTTTAAAAATGGCAAAATAAAAATATTTATACATACACACACACACACACACACACACACACAAAGATATCCCCTAGCTATTACACTGGATGGTTGTGACTATCAAAACCAAAAACCAGATAGAACAATTAAAAGTATAAAAGTCCTAATTTAAGAGAGTATTGAAAAGAGTTTGCCTCTCTTTGTATGTACTCCAGTATTTAACACTGAGCCTAGCACACTGCAAATCTCTTTCTTTCTTTTTTTTAATTATACTTTAAGTTCTAGGGTACATGTGCACAATGTGCAGGTTTGTTACATATGTATACATGTGCCATGGTGGTGTGCTGCACCCATTAACTCATCATTTACATTAGCTAAATGTTCCCCATCCTGTGTCCAAGTGTTCTCATTGTTCAATTCCCACCTATGAGTGAGAACATGCGGTGTTTGGTTTTCTGTCCTTGTGATAGTTTGCTCAGAATGATGGTTTCCAGCTTCATCCATGTCCCTACAAAGGACATGAACTCATCCTTTTTTATGGCTGCATAGTATTCCATGGTATATATGTGCCACATTTTCTTAATCCAGTCTATCATTGATGGACATTTGGGTGGGTTCCAAGTCTTTGCTATAGTGAACAGTGCCGCAATAAACATATGTGTGCATGTGTCTTTATAGCAGCATGATTTATAATCCTTTGGGTATACACCCAGTAATGGGATTGCTGGGTCAAATGGTATTTCTAGTTCTAGATCCTTGAGGAATCGCCACACTGTCTTCCACAATGGTTGAACTAGTTTACAGTCCCATCAACAGTGTAAAAGTGTTCCTATTTCTCCACATCCTCTCCAGCACCTGTTGTTTCCTGACTTTTTAATGATCGTCATTCTAACTGGTGTGAGATGGTATCTCATTGTGGTTTTGATTTGCATTTCTCTGATGGCCAGTGATGATGAGCATTTTTTTACATGTCTGTTGGCTGCATAAATGTCTTCTTTTGAGAAATGTCTGTTCATATCCTTTGCCCACTTTTTGACGGGGTTGTTTGATTTTTTTCTTGTAAATTTATTTAAGTTCTTTGTAGATTCTGGATATTAGCCCTTTAAGGAATGAGCACCAACAGCAGCCTAAGAGATTCTCCTTTCACCCAGTTCTCCAAGGAGTGTGTTCAAAGAGGATGAACTTCCAGAATGAGGAACCCCAGCTAATCAAGACTCACAATGTGCTCTTGCTGTTTTCAAGGGATACATCCTGCAATCTCAAGAAGCTCCAAATTCCTGAATTTGCAAAGCACAGTGTGACATTCCATGGGTTTTAAGAGGCTTTAGTTTTTTAGTGATAGTAAAAGACGAAAATATGTGCATTTCAGGTTCCATAACGTTGAAGGGGAGACAAACAAAATTGCATTGAGATGTGACTGTGGGGTGACAGTCTGTACCCACTCCTGCCTAGGCAGCTCACTTCTGCATTCCACTAACCACCCCACTCATTGAAGTCCCAAGAAAAAGGCTAATTTCTAGACATCATGGACTCTAGGCTCATCAACAGTAAAAAACCAGAAATCTTAAGATAGCCAATGACAAGGGACTGTTGGTTTGCTATTTTCATTAACTGGGAAGAAAGTAATTTCATAAATCAAAGTGAATAATGCACTAATTATAATTCTCTGTATTTATTTGATTCACTCAGAGACTCCTTGAGGCCTCCTGCAGTCACATCTACGTAACAGGATCGCTTCAACCCACCCGTGTTGAAACTTTTTCTTCCTTCCTATTTTATGAAGTGGTGTAAAGGCGTTCATATTGAAAGGCCTACAATCTAACTACTTATAACAAATTGTATATTCTCCTGTGCCTGAGTTTACAATAGAGTGCATATATATCCTGTGTCCCCTTTTCTCATTCATTGTCTCACTCACTAAATATTTAGGGTGTTTACTATGTGCAAAACAGAGAAATGTTGCTTCTGTGGGCGATAAAGCCCAAGACATTATTTGTACTTTGTCTCTGAAGATCTCACAATCCATGGGGAGGAGCTGGTAAAAGTCATTTTTTTCAGCAGAATATGAGCTTGAGCGCAGGGGCCTTGTCAGCCTTGTTTGCTAATACAGTCTGAACAGTGCTAAGCACATGGTATGCAACAAAGAAATACTTAGTGAGTGAACAGAGGAATGGATGTAACACCTACTGTGTCTTATGGAACCTGAAATGCACATATTTTCATCTTTTACTATCACTAAAAAACTAAAGCCTATTAAAACCAATGGAATGTCACACTGTACTTTGCAAAGGTTTTTTTTTTTTTCTTTTTTAGTCTTACATAAAATAATGGTTTATCTCACAATAATTGTGTTAACTTTGATGACATATGGCAAATAATGATACAAGGTAGGATTTATTGATTAAGTATTAGAATACAACACCGAATTCCTTGGATATTCTGAAGGGGAAAATTTCTTTGTGGACTGGGCTAGACCACATTTAAAGAGGAGAAAGGAATGACTTATTGATACTGGAGGTTGCGGCAGGGAAGGTAGAAGTGGAAGGTGGTGAAATGAGGTTTCAAATGTGTACACGGAAAGGTACAGAAGGTGAAATGATTAAAATATGTTTCACGCCTGTAATCCCAGCACTTTGGGAGGCTGAGGCAGGCGGATCATGAGGTCAAAAGTTCGAGACCATCCTGACCAACATGGTGAAACCCCACCTCTACGAAAAATACAAAAATAAGCTGAGCATGGTGGTGTGCGTCTGTAATCCCAGCTACTTGGGAGGCTGAGGCAGAAGAATCGCTTGAACCTGGGAGGCAGAGGTTGCAGTGATCCGAGATCGTGCCATTGCACTCCAGCCTGGCGACAGAGTGACACTCCGTCTCAAAAAAAAAAAAAAAAAAGTTTCAGGGCTATTGGAAAGGTAGACAGTATTGGAATGGAGAGTTCATTTTGAGAAGGAGTACAGCATAAGCCTGTAAATAAAGGTAGGATCATGGCAGACTTTAGAGGGCTTTGAATAACAAGCTGGCAAGTTTGAATTTCATCTTGTATATACATTTTGAGCCAACAAATGACATACTAAAAATAGTGTTCTAAGAAGATTAATCTGTGCAGGGTGGATTGAAGTGTGTAAAACTGGAGACTGGGACAGAAGTCAGGAAATTATCTTTGTAATTTAGCTGAAATGTAATGAGGGATTGTACTGGGGTATTAGAAATAAGAATGGGGAACAGAGGTGAGATATGAGTTAAATTTTGAAGGAATTGGTTAATGATGTCTCTTAAGTGTATTGAAATGACCAAGAATATTAAATCCAGATGAAAATAATTAGCCTTTAAAAATTTATTTTTCCATTATACAGTATTTTTGGCAAGGATTGTCCTTACATTTGCATTTCGTTTCAAAAGCATTTTAACAAAAAACATGAAACTTCCCTCTAGTCTAAATATCACTGTTCTTATTTACATTTTGCCTTCTTCAATCTTGCATCATCTTTTTAGTTTTTGCTTACCTGTTTATTTTGCAGGAAGCACCTTCTCTGGTCTATTTTGCAGGAATTGATGTACTGGTGAAGACTGAAAGTCTCTGCACGTCTGAGAGCATCTCCCTCTGCCATGGCTTTTTCTTATCTAAAATTTGTAGAGTTGACTTCTGGTGTTTGTATTGTGAAGAAGAAGTTTGACGTGGAATTGACTTTTTTCTTTTGTGGGTAAATATTAAACATACTTGGATGCTTGTAGGATTTGTTTTCTCCCTAAAACTTGAATTTAAAAAAAAAAAAAAGGGGAAAACAAAAGATGTCTGGATGTGTGTTTCAGTTCATTCATTGTGTAATACTTGGTGAATCCTTTACACCAAAGATTCATGTCTTTATTAGTTCAGGAATAATTTTCTTCTATTTCTTTGATTGTTAATCTTTTGAATACTCTGATCACTCAGGAATTCTTGTTATACATAACTACTAGATCTTCTGGATCATTCTCCTTGGGTTCCTCATCTTCTTAATACCTTATCGTGTTTATCTCATATGCCAAGTTACAGGGAAACTTTTTGAACTTGCACTGTAATTAAATTATTCCACTTTAGACAGAATCCATTTGCTATATACTGCATTTTAAAAGGTATCTGTCATTTTTAAATCGCTAATAAATACTTTCTGATGTCAGATTGCTTCCTTTATGGGACCATTTTTATAAATGTAAAATCTTCCTGAATAGTTTTGAAAATATGTATTAGAAATAAAGTTGCCTGTGATTATTTTAATAACTGTTATTAAAATGGGGGTAATTTTCTTTGATTTACCAGATCAGTTCCCTTTTTGAGGACTGATGAATATTTTGACATCCTGCTGCTTTGCTTCACAATCATTTGAACAGATGACTTGTCCAGTATTCAGAGATGAGATGGGCTCTATCAAGGATTTTGAGTATTGGTACTTAAATATTTCAGGTCCAAATGAAGGGAAAGGGGAAACGTTTAGATTTATAGATCTTTAGTTTGCCAGATTAGAGATCCAGTATCTTGTAGAGAATAGGTGGAGACTTCACACTAGAGGCATCTGTGGGAAGGGGGAGCCAGGCCAGGGCACCATGACATCACTCTGCATTTTAATTATCAGCAGGTATGCTGGATCCAGCTCCCACTGGTTTGTGAGATTCAACTGCTTCAATCTCTGTGAATCTGCGTTCCCAACTCTGTGTTCAGTGACGCCACATTGCTAACTGAAAATAGATGGTGGTGGGAGTATTTACACCACTGAAATTGGCAAACACTACAAATCATGGCTCCCTGCTCCGCCACTGACTGATGCTTGTTAAACATTTACCAGCATATGACTGCTCACAGAAAACATAGTTAGCTTTCCATCTTCCCATGTCCAACGTCTAAATATGTCTCGAGAAAATCTGTGCTGAAGTTGAAGCTTGATTTTGGTATTTTTGATGCTTCCTCCCTGTTCTGGGCTGCATTGTGCCCCCTCTCCAAATTCATATGTTGAAGTTTTAACCCCTGGTACATCAGAATATGACTGTATTTGGAGATAGGGCCTTTAAAGAGGTAATTAAGTTAAAATGAAGCTGTTAAGGCCATTGTATTAAGTCCCTACTCCAACCTGACTGGTGTCCTTATAAGAAGAGGAAATTTGGACATACAGAGTCACCAGGGTTGCACATACACAGAGGAAAGACCATGTGAGGACACAGTGAGAAGGTGACCATCTGCAAGCCAAGGAGAGAGGCCTCAGGAGATACCAATCCTGCTGATGTCTTCATCTTGCATTTGAAGCCTCCAGAACCATGAAAAAGCAAATTTGTTTTCTGAGCCACCCACTCTGCGATACATTATTATGGCAACCCTAGCAAACTAAGATACCCCTCTAACGATTCTGATGATTCGGTACCTTCTCATTTTCCACCTTCCCCCTTTTCCTAGAATGTCAATCAGGGACTTTTCTAATTCTTTACAGAATGGCATAGAATCAGGAAATGAAACTACATCCTACTTATCAACTTGCATGTTTAGTGATGGGGTTAGAGATCCCAAGCTCAAGGGCCAGGTCAGCTGTTTCATACTGCAAAACTGCTGATCCTTTTCTCCCCCCTCGTCTTCCCACACTTGCTCCTAGAGTCTTGCGTTCATAGAGAGTGAGGCAGATGAGAGAATGGAGCAGTGTGAAGAATCACACATAGGTGCAAATACAAGTCAAGGGTGAAGGGCTCAAAGATGATGGACAGACAGAGTTATCTTCATATAAGAAACAAAAGACCTTTTTTGGCCACAAAGAAATGCCTTTGTCCAAAATATGCTATCTTAGAAAACTATGAAATCATGGACTGAGAGCTGTTCACAGATGAAATTCTGAAATTGGCATCTTTAATTCCAAAAACATCCCCAGTTGATTCAACTCCTTATCAGGTTCCCACCTAATTATGTCAAATGTATCTCACTGTGCAAAAAAGGCCTCTGGATGAAGCAACTTCAGTTTTTCATGAACAATTATAATTCAGGCAGGCCTCTTGATTTTGTTTAATACCAGGCTTACAATTGATTTTTAAATGATTGATAAATTATGATTATTAAGAACATTTGTATGGAAAGACTGTCTTTAATATGGCTAAATAAATATTTGTCTAACTTATTCTTGGCTCGGTTTGTGATCATAGAGATTTTCTGAGGTAACATGCTCTGTGAGATAAAAAGATGATTTATAACACTGGACTTACTCAAATACATGGATGGTTGCACAATACATAAGAGATTAATTCCTTCAGCAACTGCTTACTGAAGCCCTGTTGTCTGCTAGACACTAAGGATGCAAAGATGAATGAGATACAGCTTCTGTCTTAAACAGTTACAAGGCATATGAATGGCTCCTTATAGTAAAGCAGGTTCTAATAGCAGCTCTACCATTACATGCTGTGTACACCTGGAGAAGTTATTTCACCTCCTTGAGCCTCAGTTTCCTTATCTATAAAATGGGGTTACTAAATCTTGTCTGATCATTCCTAAGTCTCAACTAAAGTCAAATAAATGGCAGTTAAAGAACATGCTAATGGCAAACTTTTGGCCTTCTCAGGTCTCATCTTAAAGGTAGAAACATGAGTGCTCATTGGTTTGTCTTTTCAGGGCAGAATGACCCTCCTCTTTGCACTGGCTGGGCAACTTTGGTCAACCTTGGTCTATCTGAGCCTGGGCACTCAGAAGAGGAGGCCCTAGGGTTGCTTCATTTCCTGCTTCTTTCCTTTCACACATTCCCTGCCCACTATGTCACAATTTCCACTCTCACATCTGATTGTGAGACAGAAGAGTATAGGTTTTGAGTTTGAGGGGCAGGAAGGATAGATCTTATTTTCCTTTCCATGCTAATATATTGATTTATCTTCCCTCTATTGCATTTGTTTAGAAGCCAGATACTTTGGAGACCCGCCAGTAAATCACCAAATCAATAAATCTAATCAATAAATCACTCAACAGGAGCCAGATTCAGCCACAGGGACTGAATCTGACCATTCGTTTGCATTGAGCCACAGGAACAAGACCATCCATTTGCAATGAGGCTTTTCTAGGCCAGACGCTTCTATGCACACCATGAATTCTCACAGTAATTGAATTTTGCAGTTGAGAAAAAGCCAAGAGAGTTTAAGTAATGTGTCCACAATCACACAGGTCTGCCTGCCCCCATGGTTCAGCTCTGTCTACTCTGCACAGATTGCCCCTCTACTGTCTCCAGGTTCCTAATGAGTTGTCAGAAGAGAGGTATTCATGGAAGCTCAGCTTCTGGGCTTAGAACAGATTTGCCCACCTACCATTTTCTGTCTCTCATATTTTGGGTCCATACTTTGAATTATATGCAAACATCTGTTTGTCTCAGCTCCTGGCCATTGCTGACTTTGGAGCTGTCTGACATTAAAATCAGAAAGGAGAATTTATATTGAAAAAAGAGGAGGTTAAGGGACCTAGATTCTGAATTCCATTTCTCTACTACTTTGCCATGTGATCTTGGCCAAGACACCTCACAACCCGATCTTAGTTCCTCATCAGTAAAAAGAGGAGGGTTGAGTTGGGTTTTACATTCGAGAGTGGTGGAGAGTCAACCGGAGCCCAGGTGCCGTATTTCCACCCCAAGTCTTTCACCAGCGGCTCTGTAGACCGTACCCAGCCCTTTTACTGGAGGGGAGAAGGGAGATCAGGCTGGCACTCTTCTTAGTTCCCTTCTGCCCATTAGTTGGCACACCCTCAGAGAATAAAAATGCCTTTTCGTGTAACTCTAATCAAAACACACTTTGAAAGGGGTGCCTGTTGCCAAAAATTTATATTTATCCCAAGAAAAATTAGAAACTATTTTTGGATTATCTGCACATGACTCGCCTGCCTTGCTGCAGATAAACAGGAATTACTTGTATGCAGACCCCTGTGCTGCTCAGAACACGTGTCACGGAACACGGGTCGCATCTTGCCCTGCAGTTCTGCCTGTGGAAATGAACGTTCTACGTGCCTGCTTGCCTCTCTGGCAATTCCAAATTATGAGAAGATTAAGGGTATGGGAAGCACCCAGATCTACGTTTGAATTCTGTTTCCCATGCTTCCCAGCTCTTGTAGCTTTGGGCAAGTTATTTAACTTTTCTGAGCCTCAGTTTGCTCATATGTAAAATGAGTACGATAATGCCTAATTTCAAGGTCGTTGTGAGGATTAATTGGAATAAAGCCTTGTTATTTGGTTGTCCCTCAATGATAGCTATGTTTTTTCCCAGATTTGGTATTGGCCTAGAAATAAAAGGTCTTAATCTACATTTAAGAAGATGACTAGAGGGCCGAGGCAGACGGATCACCTGAGGTCAGGGGTTCGAGACCAGCCTGATCAACACAGTAATCCCCGTCTTTACTAAAAATACAAAAATTAGTCGAGTGTGGTGGTGGGCACTTGTAATCCCAGCTACTTGGGGGGCTGAGGCAGGAAAAAATCACTTGAACCTCGGCGGTGGAGGTCACAGTGAGCAGAGATCACACCACTGGACTTCAGCCTGGGTGACAGAGTGAGACTCTGTCTGAAGAAGAAGAAAGAAGGAAGAAGGAAGAAGAAGAAGAATGAGGAGGAGGAGGAGGAGGAGAAGAAGGAGGAGGAGAAGAAAGAAGAAGAAAGAAGAAGAAAGAAGAAGAAAGAAGAAGAAGAAGAAAGAAGAAGAAAGAAGAAGAAGAAGAAAGAAGAAGAAAGAAGAAGAAGAAAGAAGAAGAAGAAAGAAGAAGAAAGAAGAAGAAGAGGAGGAGGAGGAGGAAGAGGAGGAGGGGGAGGAGGAGGGGGAGGAGGAGGGGGAGGAGGAGGAGGAGGAGGAGGAGGAGGAGGAGGAGGAGGAGGAGGAGGAAGAAGAAGAAGAAGAAGAGGAAGAAGAAGAAGAAGAAGAGGAGGAAGAACAGGAAGAAGAGGAAGAAGAAGAAGAGGAAGAAGAGGAAGAAGAAGAAGAAAAAGAAGAAGAAAAAAGAGGGAGGAGGGAGGAGGGAGGAGGGAGGAGGGAGGAGGGAGGAGGGAGGAGGGAGGAGGAGGAGGAGGAGGAGAAGAAGAAGAAGAAGGAGAAGAAGAAGACTACAGAAATTAGAGAAACACACACAGATTTACCTAATCCTCAACATGCTTTGGCCAGGGAGAACTTACTCTAGAGAGGGAAATGCTATAGACAGCAGGCTGCAGAGCCGGACTCTCAAATTCAAATGGCCTGTGAGTCAGGCATGTGTCTTAGACGCCGAGAGCAGCATGAGGTGATGGAAATGCAGTTTAGTGTGGCATGCATATGTTATCTACAAGTATTCAGAGTTTAAAATTTCAAAACACTCTGTCAGTGCTGCAACCATGTGGATAGGCTGAATGTGGACCTTAGAGGTCCAATTTGTAACTCCTGCTCCAGAAGAACATGTTACTCCATTCCTTTAAAAGCTGTCTAAAAAAATGAAAATGAAAAAAAAAATCCCCTGGAACTTGTCCTTTCTTTCTTTATTCATAGCTATTGGACTTTCCTGGTGCAGGCATTCCTTTATAAGCATTTGCTAAGCACTTATCTTGCACAAAACATGGTGGAATAGCAAAAGAAACTATCAACAGAGTAAACAGACAACCTACGGAATGGGAGAAAATTTTTGCAAACTATGCATCTGACAAAGGTCTAATATCCAGCATCTATAATGAACTTAAATAAATTTACAAGAAAGAAACAACCACATAAAGAAGTAGGCAAAGGACATGAACACTTTTCAAAAGAAGACAGGTATGTGGCTGAAAACCACATGAGAAAAAGCTCAACATCACTGGTCATTAGAGAAATGCAAATCAAAACCACAACAAGATACCATGTAACGCCAGTCAGAATGGCTAATATTAAAAAGTCAAAAAACAACAGGTGCTGGCGAAGTTGTGGAGAAAAAGGAATGCTTAGACACTGTTGGTGGGAGTGTAAATTAGTTCAGCCACTGCGGAAGACAGTTTGGTGATCCTTCAAATACCTACAGACAGAAATACCATTCAACCCAGCAATCCCATTACTGGATATATACCCAAAGGAATATAAATAATTCTGTGATAAAGACACCTGCACGTGTATGTTCATTGCAGCACGATTCACAATAGCAAAGACATTGAATCAACCTAAATGCCCATCGATGGTAGGCTGAATAAAGCAAATTTGGTACATATACACCATGGAATACTATGCAGCCATAAAAAAGGACAAGACCATGTCCTTTGCAGGGACATGGATGAAGCTGGAGCCCATCATCCTTAGCAAACTAACGTAGGGACAGAAAGCCAGATACCGCATATTCTCACTTATAAGTGGGAGCTAAATGATGAGAACACATGGACACATAGAGAGGTACAACACATACTGCCTTTTGGAAGGTGGAGGGTGGGAGAAGAAAGACGTAACTAATGGGTACTAGGCTTAATACCTTGGCGATGAAATAATCTGTACAACAAACCCCCATGACACAAGTTTACCTGTGTAACAAACCTGCACTTGGACCCCTAAACTTAAAAGTTAAAAAAAAAAAACATTGTGGAAAAGATAAAAAGGAAAAAATATACAACAATATGGATGCAGTATCCAAATCTAGAGGCAAAGCATCTAGAACCAAAAATAGCATTTTAAGCTATGGAAATATAAAGAGATGGCTTCGACTGGGGTGAGGGGAAGTGCTGGTGTAGGAGGGACGAAGATTAATTCATAATTAAGGTGTCATATGAGCCCTCACCGGTTTTGACAGGCAGCAAAGGAGGGGTGATGAGGACATCCTTCATAAGTGATGGTTCTGGGTTTTGCTTGTCTCTTACATGTATGTTTCTTCTCTTTTGCCTATTGTCATGTTGGAAGCCCCATGAAGGGGGTCCTCTATTTGGTTTTCCTGGTTCCCTCCACGTTCCGTAACACCTATCTTAGTTTCTTGCTATGTAAGAATCTTTGTCTGGACATTGAGAAAATGAGATGCCAGGTTTCCTTATCAGTGGGAAGCAAATAGTCTAAGGCATTTGGGGAACACAGATAAAGTTAGTGAGATTAGAGTTGCGACTGAATGAACCCGTGGATTCCTGAGACTGCAGCTGACAGATGAAGTCTCATTCCCGATAACGGTGCATGAGGATTTCCTCCTCAGCTGAAAGGAGAAGAATGACAGGCACACCAGTCCCTAATTGTCCCTAATCACTGATGTTTGCAAACAACTAAGAAGGAAGACCTCACGCATTACAGATCTTACCGGGAAGCGGTTGGTGAGATTATCAGCAGTCTAAGGATAAAGAGTGTTGATTTAACTGTAGGAGGATGGAGCTCGGGAAACTCGGCAAAACCAATGAAAGGGGATCTCCTTCCTTCTCCTGAGGCTTCTCGTCTTGTAGTGACAGGTCATGGTGCTTTTCACTTCAGCCTGTTTAAGGGCTCCAGGAAAGGCAAAGCTGAAACACAGGAAGGGATAATAACATTTCCTGAACACCTGTTATTTGCTACAAACCACTAAATGAGGTTCTTTGCCTGGGATAGCTCATTTACTCCTCTTAGCACTCCAGGATTAAATGAGAGGGAGGAATTGCTTTTCTCGTTTGACAATAGAGGAAAATTGAGATTCAGAAACTGCATGCCTTGTCCCACTTTTGGTAGGTCAGGGGGCTGAGCTTCAAATGTAGCTTTGTCTAAAACATAAACTTTCTAAACTCCCAAGTCATCTCCCTGTCTTTGGTGGGGGCCCCTAGAAAAGCGACTCTGCCAATGTTGGGTTTGGGGGTAGGAGGCTTTCCGGGGAATGGCTTGGAAATAATTCCTACAAAGGACTGAGGAAAGCAGGATAGAGCATGAGGAGAAGTTAAACTGTGATGTGTTTCCGATCGAAGTCTCAGCAGATTCAAGCAGAGTAAGACCTATTAGGCACTCGCCTCAGGGCAAAATGTCAGGGTGCCAGAAAACTCAGTAATCAAGATACATACTTTAATGCAGTATTCAAACATTTAAACTAATGTAAAAAAAATTCATGATGAACAAAGAACCAAAATTTCAAATAAAAGGCAAAATCCAACCCTGTATTTACATGGCTGAGCTCACCTGCCCCACCCTAATCCCCACCCTGTCAGGGTTTGCCTTTACAACATTTTTTAAAAATTTATGATTATAATTTTTTAGAGACAGGGTCTCACTCTGTTGCTCAGGCTGGAGTGCAATGGTGCGATCACAGCTCACTGCAGCCTAGAACTCCTGAGCTCAAGCCATGCTCCAACTTTGGCCTCCTGAGTAGCTGGAACTACAGGCACATACCACCATGCCCAGCCAACTTTTGATTTGATTTGATTTTTTTTATGTGTGGCGATGGATTCTCACTATGTTGCCCAGGCTAGTTTCAAACTCTCAAGTTTGAAACTTGAGAGTTTCATGGCCTGCTCTCAAGCCATGTTCTCTCCTGGGCCTCCAAAGATGCTGGGATTGCGGGAGAAAGCCACTATGCCTGCAGCCCTGTAAAATATTTTGGGCCTGGCATGGTGGCTCACGCCTGTAATCCCAGCACTTTGGGAGGCCAAGGTGGGCAGATCACGAGGTCAGGAGATCGAGACCATCTTGGCCAACATGGTGAAACCCCGTCTCCACTAAAAATACAAAAATTATCTGGGCGTGGTGGTGCGTGCCTGTAATCCCAGCTATTTGGGAGGCTGAGGCAGGAGAATTGCTTGAACCAGGGAATCAGAGGTTGCAATGAGCAGAGATCATGCCACTGCACTCCAGCCTCGCAACAGAGTGAGACTCTGTCTCACACACACACACACAAAATTTTAATACTTTATTATAAACTTTTTGCATTAATTTTTTAAAATATTGATTTAAATATTTGTCTTGTTTATTGAGATTTTTTGGTTCTCCCTTAAATTTCGCATCTCAGTCAAGTTCTTCACTCACCTCACCCTAGTTCTGGCCCTGAATCCCAGGGAACTCTGGATCTGGGATAATCCTTCAGAGTTGTCCTGCCTTAAGGAGATGAGATCAGGCCTTTTTTTTTTTCTCCCATCCCCAGAACCAGTTATTAGATAGATGTGCACCTAGGAAGAAGATGTAAGCTTGGGTGATTCCCATTAGCTGAGAGCAAATCTCTGAATAGGATTCAGCTGAGAGCCAGAAGACCCTAACACTCCCAGAAGCTGGTCGGCTCTGGGAGTTACAGCCTTGTATCCACTACACTTCCCAACACAACTAACCTCAAGTCCAGGGCTTTCCCTACTGTCCCCTTCTCTGAACTAGGGGCAAATCTTGTCATTAGATTAGAACTCCTGTGGAGGAAAATCTGCTTTGAGTGTATTGTTTACAAAATAAAAATTTCCAATATCATGTGGTTTATCAAGGAGGATATTCAGGGTTGGAACTATTTATGCGTCGATTCAAGAGTTGTGTGCTGTTATTTCCATCTGCAAAGGTCATTCTACTAAGGCTAGAACTTAAGCCCCAGGGAGTTTCTTGGCTTAGCTAAGACTTCTAGTTTTCAACAGCGATGAAACCAGGAGTGTCTGAATTCATTCAGCGTCAGCCTCCAATTCCACCCCACACGTATCCGCTGATAAGTACCTCAATTTCATGTGACTTTCTCCATATTCTCTCATAGTAGCTGTCTGTCGAACCCCTAGATGCTGACATTAAGGTTCAGACATGTTCATCTTGCTGCATCCTACCTGGGACTCCATCAGCTTGGAAAGCGAATGAGATGAATTGGTGACAAACAGGCCAGAGGTGCTGTTGCAGGTGCCATGGTCAGTGGAAAAACAATGCTTTGGTTGGTTCATTGGAGACCGTGTCATCAAGGGTGTCAGGGCCAATAGGGACAGGACTTGAGATCTCATAGGTCAGGGGATTCAGGCAGGGGTTATACCTGGAGGAGGGGTGACCAGCCAAGCTGGGCATTCAGAAATGCTTTAATAAGAGCATACAGGCAAGAGCAGATGGGTAGAAAGTACAGAGAAGGGATTTGAGCAGTGGGGATCTGAGGACTCTAAATGGGATTTGGAACCGAGGTTCTGTGGACAGGAGAGGTTGGCTATCCCAGTCCCTCAGTCACAACTGCCATCACATTGTCTTTAAGGACACAGACTCTGAAGCCTGACTGCTTCAGTCTGAATTCCAGTTCCTCTACATACTAGCTGTGTTGACCTTGGATAAGTTACTTAACCTCTCTGTGCTTTACTTCTTCAGAGAAGGCAATAATACGGGCTTTGTGAATTCTCATAATGTAAAAGAGTTAATAAGTGTAAAGCACTTAGAACAGTGCCTGACACAGAGAAAGTGCTGGGTTTTTTTTTTTTTTTTTTGACGGAGTTTCGCTCTTGTTGCCCAGGCTGGAGTGCAATGACGTGATCTCGGCTCACGGCAACCTCTGCCTCCCGGATTCAAGCGAGTCTCCTGCCTCAGCCTCCCGAGTAGCTGGGATTACAGGCATGCGCCACCACGCCCGGCTAATTTTGTGTTTTTAGTAGAGACGGGGTGTCTCCATGTTGGTCAGGCTGGTCTCGAACTCCCAACCTCAGGTGATTCGCCCACTTTGGCGTCCCAAAGTGTTGGGATTACAGGCATGAGCCACTGTGCCAGGCCTGGTTATTTTTTTCAGACATCTTGTCAAGTTTTCCTTTACCTGTTCTCTCCCCTATTTACCTTCTCCCTTTCTTTCCTTCCTTTTTTCTCTTTTTTCCTTAACAGGTCCTCATGTGAACACAATTTGTTATCCAAAACGTGGTGTCCTTTGTGTTTCATTTAAAATCAGGTAAAGGAAGGGTAGCATATTCTTCTACTTCAATTGCTCCTTTCTGCTTCTTTCTGGTTCTCAAGTGAGATTTTCCCATGGCTACGAGGCTCCAAATAGAAAACCTGTTTCCTACCCTTGACCTCTGTGCTCATTACCTCATCATTAAGCCTCTATTAGCTTTTTCTGGACCCTAATGTTACCTAGATCAGATTTAACGTGGCATGGTCAAGTACACAAGAAACCATTCAGGCCATCAGAAAGCTTTCTCCATTTCATGAGAAATCTTGAATTCATTCTGAGATGACTTCAGGAGAGTGCAGAGATGTTCTTTTTTTAAAAAGTTATTTTTGCCTGTGGAACACACCATTTCCACAAATAATGAGTCTCATCCAAAACGCCGCTGCGGGCAGGCAGACTCACAGCTCGCGAGACAGTAACTCTTTCCTCCCCCGTTCCTCCACTCTCCGATGGCTGGCTCCTCAGCATGGAAGAGAAAATTCATCAGCTCTGGAAAGTCGTCTTAGACATACGCAGATTTAAAATATGCAAGACAGCACTGCAAAGTTAAAAATCAGTAAAATCCCACAAGGGGAACCAAATGGACAGTTCTTAGTATCTCCTTACTGTTGAGGGCGGAGATAGGAAATTAATAGAGAACCACATAAAGTAGCTTGAAGTAAAAATAACTTGTGAAGAGTGGTGCTAGATTCAGATAAGCCTGAGAATGGGCGTTGTTTTCCTTCTACAGACAGGCAGAAGCATGAAACAGCTCCCATTAAAGAGAAGACAGTATTTGTACTCAGGATTTGAATAAGGCCAACTTATTGAATACAGTTGCAGCAGTGGAATCTGCACAGACAAAAGAGAAAGAGATGGATCAAAGTTCAATGAATTAGAATTGTTCATTTTGAAGCCTGAACATTCCACATCTTCAGGCGCTGCAATTCATATTTACCCCAAATTAAGGAAAAGACTAATCTTATTCAGAAGAGAAGTAGATCTATGAATAATGCAAAATTGGCAACCAAAAGGAGAGGCTCTATCTGTTCATTCGTCTGTATCTGGAACGTCAATCTGAGCTTCAGAGAATTCATACACAAGTAGGGAGAAAGCTTTACAGAAAAGACAGATTTGGTGCTGGGATAATAAGACTAAGCAGGAGTTTACCAGATAGACAAGGTGTTCTTTCTACCCAGGACACCTCCTCTCCTTGTCCCCTGGCAGACAGGGGCAAAAGAGGCAACCTTCATGTTTGCTCTTTAGGAGATCTGCATTAGCTGAAATATACAATGTTACGGCAGCAATTTTAAGAATCACAGACCTCTCTGGGAATCTCATGAGCATCCTGCTCCCAATGCAAACACACAAATACACAGAACTTAACACACGATTTCAGGAGGTTCCTAAACCTCTTTTGTAGGCATGAGGTTGTATGGCTCTAGGCTTAAGAGGAGGAGGCAGAAAAGACCAGAATGGAAACACCTTCCCATTAACTGAATCAACAACCTGCCTACTGAAGTCGTTGTGGTAGATAACACCAGTGCCGTGTTATTGGCAGTTTGTGGTAGATCATAGTTTAAGTTAACAGCTTTGTGCCTGGCACGTAGTTCCTCCCATAGTGTATAAATAATGGACACAGTTATTCTAAAATAAGCCCTTTATTTTGATTATTATATATTTTGGTGTAAGGAAACCCTTATTTTGTGTTAAAATGAAAAGAAATAGTTAAAGCCAGAAGACCCACTTAACATTATCAGTCAAGATCTTGGAACCTGCCAGGAATCTTGCACGCTGCCAGGAAAAAGCAGCCCCTTTATAGCATGGTGTCTGAACACGGCTCAGTTCTGTTAGTGGCACCTTCTCTGTAAACATTTATCGTATAGGATCATGGGGAAAGCTGGCAGCACAAGACTACCTTTTGTGGCAAAGCTGCTTCCTCATGGGAGGGGCAATTACTAAGTTTGGGAAATATTTCTTGAAATTAACAGATTTTGGACATGTCATGGGCACCATACTTGCCTTAGAAATGCAATTTCAAGAAGAATTTTACTACCTCGAACTCCTCCTAACTTCTGCCCTCCCAACCAGACTGTTACCCCTTGAACTCTTCTATATAGAATTATGGAGACCTTAGGATCTCTGGTGATGAATGCTGAAAGCATGTCAGGGTAAGCGTGGGTTCTCTGGAAAACTAATGGTTTTCTTATTTTCCTGCAAAAGTAAATTTAGGACAACATATCATTATTAGATTTATAACATGGACTTTTTTTCTTATTTATTTCTGGAGAAAGCACAGGAAGATACTCTTACCTACCATTTTAAGGTTTTTTTGTTTTTGTTTTTTAACGGAGTCTTTCTCTGTTGCTCAGGCTGGAGCAAGGCGGTGTGATCTCTGCTCACTGCAACCTCCGCCTCCCAGGTTCAAGCAATTCTCCTGTCTCAGCCTCCTGAGTAGGCGCCCACCATCATGCCCAGCTAATTTTTGTATTTTTAGTAGAGATGGGGTTTCACTATATTCGTCAGGCTGGTCTTGAACTCCTGACTTCAGGTGATCCACCCGCCTTGGCTTCCCAAAGTGCTGGGATTACAGGCATGAGCCACCATACCCAGCCCATTTTAAGGTTTAAATACTTACCATTTATTACAGTTCATGTAAAACAGCATTCTCTTTAAACTTCTGGATTACTTTTTATGCCCAATGGTGAAAAAATGTTCATAAAGTCTTTTCCAGTATGAAGTGATGGATTTAGGCAAGCAGGTACCTCCGAAAGACACGAAAAGACTCAGTAAGCACAGTTGCTATTTGTGAAAGAGACTGACGGGTACTTGTGGAAATTAGCAGCTCCCCGTCTTTTTTGGGCTGGTAATTGCTATGTGACCAAGCTCTGGCCAATAAGCTGTAATGGAAGTATTGTGTGGGGCTTCTAGAAATCTCTTTAAAATAGAGGAGACCACACTTTCCCTCCTTTCTCTCTTTCCTCCTACTTGAAGTGTGCCGTTCTGATAGATAGCCACGATAGAGAATAGCTATTTGAGACCACGAAGTAACCTGGAGAATGGAAGCCACATGCTCAAGTTGGCAGAGGATACAGTTCAGAGCCTGGGTCCCTGATGACTCTTTGGTGTCACCATACCAGACATCACACCAGCCACAGGCTGCCTACCTCTGGACTCTTTATGATTAGGCCACTATTAGGAGAGTTTTTTAGTTTAGCAGCAAAATCTAATTCTAATTAATAGACTCTTACGGGAACAATCACTTCAACTCTAAGTTTCTATTGAAATAATCACCCATGGCTTATCTTCCGGTTTGGTAACTGTCTGAGCATTCCAGTCACGTTGTGGCATTGGTAGATCACGGGTCATCAGGCTAATGGAAAGTTACAGTTGACATAGTTTAGGAATAGCTCTGATGCAACTTCCATAAGACCTAAGAGAATCCCCAGGGCTCCGTCTTTCAGCTGCCATTGGCCAATCTTCTGTCTTTACCTGGCCTGTTGAATAATGGATATACACAGCCTAGCTCCTCCCTCTGCTATAAATATTCTAGACACGAGAAGCACCAAGCCATTTTTCTTTCAATTATTTTGTGACTCTTACGGCTATTTGACTTTTCTGCGTCGAAAAACAAACATAGAACATTAGGATAAAGCCAGGTCTGCTACAAATGCAAAAAAAAATTTTTTCTCTTCCCTTGAATGTTTTCCTAGTGACTCCTTTTGGAATGTTATTTTGAACTTACAAAGGTTCTTTTAAAAAAAACTTTGTATATTTCTTTTAAGCATCCCTTGAGAAAGTCAGATTTAAACTTAGCAAACTCACTGGCTTTTTAAAAGCACGTTCTTAAAATAGTTGATGTAAATCTTGGTGGGAAATCTTTAGGTGCCCCGAATAGACAGAAATAGAAATGTTAATGGAAATGCCATTTGTGAAGACATTGGTGACGGCTCCATTCAGATGGACCCAATCAGGAAAGACCGGAGTTTGCAAACCATTCCAGTGTGAGTCTGACTTTAGGAGCCCCAGAGGGGAAAAAAAATAAGAAGCCAGTGAAAAAAAGTAAGAGAGCAGGCGATTATAATGTTGTTTGGACAGGAGGGACTCCTACTAGATATGCATGTTAACACATTACAAAAGTCACAGTTATTTTCTAACGCTTTTATGGAGCAACTTCATCTTTCAAAGATTACAAATATTATTAAATGAATCACTCCGGTAGGTCTGCGGGGCTTGGCATGACGTCAGCTGTTTTGCTGTAGGTCAACAGGAGAGTGAGGTCACAGAAGGTCGAAGCTACACCGAAAGCTAGTGGCAAAGGCCTCTGGGTGCTTGGCTTTACAGACTGAGGACTCTGAGTGTCAGATGTTTAGAAATGTGCTTAGTCACATGGGTGGCTCATAGTAAATCCAGGCAGTGCCAGCACAGAGGTGCGGCTTGGTGATGGTGCTGTGAGGCGAGTAGAGTAGGAGCTTTATCTCCCCCAATTCTATTCCAGACATCCTGCAAACCGCCCCCCAAAATCAATCCCGTTTATGAAGAGTTGAGTTTTCCTTAGTGTTATTTTAAGGATGATTAAAAATACCTATAGAAATACAATTCTGAGGCTGGGCGTGGTGGCTCACGCCTGTAATCCCAGCACTTTGGGAGGCTGAGGCGGGCAGATCACCTGAGGTCAGGAGTTCAAGACTGGCCTGACCAACATAGTGAAACCCCATCTCTACTAAAAATACATAATTAGCTGGGTGTGGTGGCATGTGCCTATAGTCCTAGCTACTTGGGAGGCTGAGGCAGGAGAATCGTTTGAACCCAGGAGGCGGAGGTTGCAGTGAGCTGAGATCGTGCCATTGCACTCCTGCCTGGGCAACAAGCACGAAACTCCATCTCAAAAAAAAGAAAAAAAGAAATACAATTTTGATTCATCCCCTACCACTCTCACTTTCTTAGTACTTCTCTCCTGCTCTTGAAACCAGAGGACTTCCGTTTCTCTATAATTCCCCCACCCCCATTAAGTATTCCATATCCACCAGAATTCCCGGCCCACAGGTTTTTATGTGATAGTGCCTTGCTATATTTATTGCTATATTCATTGAAAGGCTTCAGTCTTTAATGGCACCAGGCAGATTTTTAGCACATTAATAAATGTGGTTTAGGCCAAGCACAGTGGCTCATGCCTGTAATCTCAACACTTTGGAAAGCTGAGGTGGGAGGATCGCTTGAGGCTAGGAGTTCAAGACTAGCCTGGACAACATAGTGAGACCCCCATCTCTACCAAAAATTAGCCAGCAAGGTGGCTGAAGCCTGTAGTCTCAGCTACTCAAGAGGCCAGGCAGGAGGATCTCTCGAGCTCAGAGTTCAAGGTTACAGTGAGCTGTGATCGTCCCATTGCACTACAGCCAAGGCAGCAGAACAAGGCCCTGTCTCTAAAAATAAAAAATATGAATAAAATAAATGTTGCAGTTTAGAATTATAGATCCCACCATAAGTCTGGGCATGTTTGCTAAGAGTGTACTCTAGTCATGGTGACTATACCTCCTTATCTGCCCTGTTGTGCCACTGCTATTATTATTATTATTACTGCCATCTTTCACTTGAAAAAGTGTCCTAAGGCCGAGTGCAGTGGCTCATGCCTGTAATCCCAGCACTTTGGGAGGCCGAGTTGGGCGGATCACTTGAGGTCAGGAGTTCGGGACCAGCCTGGCCAACATGGCAAAACCTCGTCTCTACTAAAAATACAAAAATTAACCAAGTGTGGTGGGGTACGCCTGTAGTCCCAGCTACTCCAGACACTGAGGCAAGAAAATCACTTGAACCCAGGAAGCAGAGGTTGCAGTGGGAGCCGAGATGGCGCCACTGAGCTCCAGCCTGGGTGACAGAGCAAGGCTCTTGTCTCAAAAAAAAAAAAAAAAAAAAAAAAAAAAAAAAAAAAATCCCCAAAAACAGTGTCCTAAGTTTGCATGATAAATTATAGGCTGTCCCACAGCCAGGGAACAAAGGACTCATAGGCTTTGGAGTCCAGAGGTTGGAGTGGAGTATGATGTACCGCCCGGTCCATGGCTGGGGCAGGCCAGTTGGTGCTGGCCATAGGTGCCAGCTCCCGGTTATTAGAAAGGTAGATCATTTGGAGGAGGTAGATTTGGAGGAGGTTCAAGCCTCCTCCAAATGGAGATTTTTCCTCTATCACATTGCAGACATGGTCCTTCAGGCTAGGACAGGGACCTGGCCTCGAGAAGCAGCCCATCCTGCATGTAGCACTGACGGCAAGGGAGTTCTTTGTCAGACTGAGCTGAATGCTTCCTTCTCGAAGGGCCAAGGACATCTGCTCTGCCTTCTAGCTGATGGCACTTTAGACGGTAGTATGGCAGGCCAGAGGATGGAAGGATACTATCTGACTGGAGGGTCAAGAGAGATCATTTGCTTCTCTTCTCTCTCCCAGATCTCTCCCAAGGGCAGCGAAGAGGCGTGGCTCGGCACTCCCCCTGTATCTGTCAGCTGCCTGTCCCCATGCAGGGTGCCAGGTGCTCATCTTTACTGTTGGATGGTCAGTGAGGGCATGCGGCTGGGTCCACTGCCTGACTTGTTTTAGCTTCCAAATGGCAGGGCAAACACATATGCTAGTTAAAAGCATCTTGAACCTGTGAGGGCAGATGTTATTGTGCCCCCAGTCCCTTTTGTCCCTGAACTTAAAAATCCACAGGCATTGGATAAACTTCAAAGCAGCTGCCTGGAACCTCCTTCCTCAGCTGACTCCAGAAATGCCTTCAGGGGCTCCTTTTCTTTTCTTTTCTCTCTCTCTCTCTTTCCTTTCCTTTCCTTCCTTCCTTCTTTCCTTCTTTCTTTCTTTCCTTTCTTCCTTCCTTCCTTCCTTCCTTTTTTTCGAGACAGGATGTTGCTCTGTCACCCAGCCTGGAGTGCAGTGGCACAATCTCCGCTCACTGCAACCTTTATCTCCCAGGTTCAAGTGATTCTCTTGCTTCAGCCTCCCGAGTAGCTGGGATTACAGGCACCCGCTGCCACGCCTGGCTAATTTTTGTTGGGAGCTCATTTTCTAAAACCCTCTGTTTCTCCCTGCAGCGCATGGTTCTTCTTCTATGCATTTGTTCTCCTGGCTGGTAGTTTGGGCTGTGACTTACAATATGATGTTGGCCATTCATTCAATAAATATTTTCTGAGTGTAGAGCTACCTGGTAAACAAGCAGGAGTATTCTCAACCTCATAGGCTTTTTAAAAAAAGTTGACAAATACAAATGGCATATAATTATGGTGTATACATGATGTTTTGAAATATGCATACATTGTGGAATGGTTAAATGAAACTCATTAACATACGTATTGCTTCGGCTACTTACTATTTCTTTGTGGTGAGAACACTTAAAGTCTATTCTCCCAGGGATTTTCAAGCATATGATACATTGTTATTAACTATAGTCACTATGTTTTACAATAGAGCTCTTGAACTTATTCTTCCTAACTGAAATTTTGTATCCTTCGACCAGCAGCTTCCCTCTCTGGCCTTCCCAGCTCTTGGTAACACCTCTAACTTTTATGAATTTGACTTTTTTAGATTCCACATAGAAGTGAGATCATGTGCTATTTGTGTTTTTGTGACTTGCTTATTTCACTTAGCCTAATGTCCTTCAGATCCATCCATGTTGTCATAAATGACAGCATTTCTTTCTTTCTTTTTTAAGGCTGAATAGTATCTTTATGGGGCTTTAATTCAGGAGACGTGTTTGCTTTATGACTGCTAACTAATGCAAATTATTAAGATAATTTAGTAGAAAAAATTCAGCCAATCACTCTAACCAAATCTATTTTGGTTATTTTAAACCCTTCTATCTTTCTTATTTATTTCAGCCATACCATGCACACACTTGGCATTTTGCTTTTTATATGCAGATGTCAGAGTGTGGGGATGGCAGGGACTTCCATTTGCACGGAGTTGGGAGCATTTGTCCCCTGACCTTCTCCCCTGTACTCCGTGTCCTTCCTGCTCCCTGGAGGGAAGGGCCCACTTGAGACACCTTTCAGCTCTTGGCCATTTGGCCCTTCTAGACTTTCTGTCCCTGACTGAGATTATTCAGCAGCATACACACCTCTGTCTAACTTGCCTAAGAAAAAGCGAAGATAAGGACGCTTTCATCCATTTGCTCGGCTTCTCTGAGTGGACTCTGGACAGCGCTGCTTGGGAGCCTACTTCTCATATCACTGTCGAAGGTGTCAGCTGTCCAGAAAACTGCTGAGAGAAAATAACACTGAGATTAGCTAAATGCAGATGGCCACCGTGAGCCCTTCTCCAGGGCACGGGTGCGGCGACAGCAAGCGGCATCGGTCTGCCAGGTGGCGTTATCTAGAAGTTGTGTTCTTGTCGTTTCTCTTTAGTGGTGCACATCACAGAGCTGGAGGGACACAGCTAGATAATCCTGGGTCCAGACTCACAGCCTTAAGCTCCTTTTACTTATTTTTTTAATAACAAAGAGGAATCTCATGTTTTGCTCCAATGAACAACATAAAGGAGAAGTAGTGCATATTTTAGGAACTTTGTGTCCCAGATACCAAAAAGATTTTGTACCATCCTTAGAATAAGCAGATAGACACCATCTCCCCAGCCCACAAGGTCACAGCTTTGAAGGTTATACGTGTGTTTGGATGTTTACGATCCCATTTCCAGGACCTTTGCACTTTTTATTTCTCCTTTCCGGGAATGCTCTTTCCCCACATCCTGGCAGCCTCCCACTCTCATTCCATTCACGTCTCTGCTCGAGTGTCATCTTCACACAAGATCTCCCTGACTTCTTTATCTCAAACAGCCTCTTTCTGCAACATAACTTCCTATACTGTACTTTGCTGTCCAGTATTGAGCCTGTGATACGTGACCGGTGCAAGTAAGGAACCGAGTTCCTAGTGGTACTTAACTGTAGCCAATTTAAATTTGAAAACTGAAGGCGTGTAAAATATTGCTTTGTTAAAACAACTCGATTGTTTGATGGAACTACATTTCTCTTCAACCATGGAACATTTAGCTTCCAAACTGAGAAATGCTGTAAGTGTAAATAAATTTGAATTTCAAAGATTTTTAAGGATTTGGAAGATTAGGTAGGGAAAAATGCAAAATATCTCCTTAATGTTTATATTCATTACATGTTGAAGTAAATATATTTTGGATATATTTGGTTATATAAAATATACTATTAAATTAATTTTATTGCTTTCTTTTTACTTTTAATGTAACTGCTAGAAATTGAAATTTTCTATGGGACAGCATTGTTCTATACTTTGCCTTTTTATTACCTAACATTATATATTTTAATAGATTCTATATTATACAATATAAATATTATGTATTATTTCTGTATTATCTGTTTGTTTCTCTAGAAGGCCTGCTAAAGTCTTACATTTTTTAAGTACTAATATTGGAATGCCTTTGTGTGATTTATATAGAAGAAACATAACACCTCCTCAGAACTCCAAGGGGAGGAAAATACACTAGATTTGGTCCCAAATAGTAAAAAAATATGAATAGGACCTAGGCCTAGGTGTGGGTGAGAGACAGGTGGTAGGATGTTTAGAATGAGCTGGATGATTCCTTGAGCCATTGTTTCAAGTTTTTCATTTAATGTACAGGATATCTGAGGCTGAGTGCTTGACACTCTTCAGGATTCAACTCTTGGGAGGATGCTTCTTTTTCAAATTAAAATTATAAAAGCACAGTGAAATTATTTGGTGGGTTACAGCTAAGAGGAATTGCCCCTAAATAAATGACAGTGGCCTCTGTGGTCACCCAGAGTCAAAGGGAGCTGTGTATGCATACCTGCCCCTATGTTTCATGAAAAGACAATGTTCTAGTCTTGTTTTATCTCTAGAGTCACATACATCATGCCAAAAAAAACCCTATTTGGAATAACTTAGGTAAAAGTAAGATATAATAATCCACTAGTGGAGGCCACGCAGAAGGCTGGCTGGAGACAGGCTAGGGTACGGTGATGCATTTGCTCAATGCTCACAATGATATACTCAATTTTCACAATGATATACTCAATGCTCACAATGATATACTCAATGCTTACAATGATACACTCAATGCTTTCAATGATATACTCAATTTTCACCATGAATACTCAATGCTCGCAATGATATACTCAATTTTCACAATGATATACTCAATGCTCACAATGATGTACTGTACAACAGGATGTGCCACAGTCTCTTTGGTATGAGCATAGAGTGATGGAACTTACAAAATTCCAACCACGTTTTCATTCCATCCCTTCATTCAACAGGTATATTTTGAGTGTCTTCCATGTGCAAGGCATTGTTCTAGCTGCTGGAAATATTGCAGTGAAAAAGTAAGGTTCCACCATACAATCCAGCAGTTTCACTTCTTGGGCTTGAAAACTTACGTCCACACAAAAACCTGCACACAGATGTTTATAGCAGCTTTACTCATAATTGCCAAAACTTAGAAGCAACCAAGATGTCCTTCAGTAGATGAATAAATACGTCGGTACATCTAGACAATAGAATATTATTCAGCATGAAAAAGGAATGAGCTGTCAAGCAATGAAAAGCCATGGAAGAGCCTCAAATGCATGTTGCAAAGTGAAAGAAGCCAATCTGAAAAGGCTTCACACTACAATTCCAACAAGACATTCTGGATAAGCTAAAACTATGAAAACCGTAAAAAGATGAGTGGTTTCCTGGGGTTAGGGTGAAGAAGGGATGAATAGTCAGATCACAGAGATTTTAGGGCAGTGAAACTATTCTGTATGATACTTTAAGGATGGATCCATGTCGTTATACATAAAACATACAATACCAAGAGTGAACCCTAATGTAAACTAAGGATTCTGTGTGATAATGATGTGTCAATGTAGGTTCATTAATTACAACAAATGCACCACTCTGGTGGGAAATGTTGATGATAGGAGAGGCTGTGCATGTGAAGCTGAGGAGAATGGATATATATATACCCATATATCCATATCTATATATATCTCCATATATATCTCTCCATATATATATATCTCCATATATATCTCTCTCCATATATATATCCATATATCTCTCTCCATATATATATATCCATATATCTCTCTCCATATATATATCTCCATATCTCTCTCCATATCTATATCTCCATATCTATATCTCCATATCTATATCTCCATATCTATATCTCCATATATATATCTCCATATCTATATCTCCATATCTATATATCCATATCTATATCTCCATATATATATCTCCATATATATATCTCCATATATATATCTCCATATATATCTCCATATATATATCTCCATATATATCTCCATATATATATCTCCATATATATATCCATATATATATCTCCATATATATATCCATATATATATCTCCATATATATATCCATATATATATCTCCATATATATATCCATATATATATCTCCATATATATCTCCATATATATATCTCCATATATATCTCCATATATATATCTCCATATATATCTCCATATATATATCTCCATATATATCTCCATATATATATCTCCATATATATCTCCATATATATATCTCCATATATATCTCCATAGATATATCTCCATAGATATATATCCATAGATATATCTCCATAGATATATATCCATAGATATATCTCCATAGATATATATCCATAGATATATCCATAGATATATATCCATATATATCCATAGATATATATCCATATACATCCATAGATATATATCCATATACATCCATAGATATATATCCATATATATATATATGAAATCTCTCTACCTTTCACTTATTTTTGCTGTTATCCTAACACTGCTGTAAAAAAAAAAAATAAGACCTTAGGAAAATAAAACAAACAAAAAAGGTCTCTGTTTTCACGGAAAGCATGTAAAGCGACCATCTTCCCAGTTGTACAAATGTTAAGTAAACATAAAGGCTGAGAAGAGAGAAGGCAGGGGGCATTCTGCTGGCATTGGAGCTCTGGATTCTGGTCCTTCCAGAGACAGGCTGTACTCGTCATTTCCTGCATTTTGCTTTTGTGAGCTTCTGTGGCTTATGCTAATGAGATCTGGGTGTAGGTCACTTGCCTGTGCTAGAGTGCTGATGCCTGCGGATGCCACCAACTACTTTGCAAGTTTGTCGAGAGCTTTAAATACAATACTAAATGCAAAGAAACTAGTGTGATGATCAGCATATAAAAGGCTCTCAAAAAATGATAATGATGATTTAAAATCTCTCAGAGTTCTCCAAATCTTTCTCAAGCTAAAGATCCCAAAACAACACACAGCTTTATGCAAATCTGGCCATTGCTAAGCATTTCAGAGGAACCTATATCGATTTGGGCTGCAAAAGAGCCTTTCTCTTTTCTTCGTTAAGAAAACAGAATGAAAGATGTAGAGTAAGTCTGAGTCATTCACCTGGTGTAAGCCAGGATTCACCAGGAACAGCTGGAATACACATACACACACACACACACACACATTGAGCCCCATGTGCTCCCATCATAAAAAAAAGTCTCAGAAGTCTAGCTTGTTCAGTTTTTTTTCCTAAAAAACAGAACATTTTTTCCTCTTGCAAAATCTTTTGCAAAACTCAAAATACGAAACATAAAAGCAGAGCCCTCTATGCTGCAGCAGCACCCGGGACTCCAGCTTCTCTGCCCTTTGTGCTCCTGGGGAATGTCTCTGGAGCTGTAGCACCCCCCAGAATGGATTTGGAAAACACTGTGGTAGTAGATGGGGGAGGATGGAAGGACATAGAGGCTTTAGTTTGGCAAACTTAACTGTTGAATAAGTGTCAGAGAGCTGGAGAGCAAGTTGAGGCATTGCAGTGGAAACAGGTAGTGATGAAGTGGGGCATTAGCCCTCGGACTTGACCTGTTACGAACTCTCCCAGTGAGGAGGGGGCAGAGGCAGGCAGAGCTGTTCCAGGAGCCTGAAGCAGATTTATTAATGGGATAGACAAGCCTGAAAGTTAGAAACTGAGCTTTATTACAGTTAAATGGCAGAACATAGGCTTTTATTTAGATGTCTCTTGCCTTTTTCTTTTCACTTTCTAAAAATGACACGTAAGTTTCTATATTACCTACAATTTATACAGCCCACACTCATACACTGTCTTTTGCTTTGGGGGGTTTGTATATACTGACTTTACATGGCACTGGATCATTTATACTTAACATGAAATTTAATTCATTCTACTTCTAAATAATTATATTTCTTTATATACCACACTAAATGATTTTTTAATGCCTGAAGAAGATCCAAACTTGTATTTCTGCTATGCCGTTCTGTCTCTCTCTTTTAAAAATTAAAACTTTTGTTATTGGAAATTTCAAATATATACAAAAGTTGAGAGAACAGTATAATGAACACTCATGTACTCATCATACACCTTCAACAATTTACAAATGGCCAGTCTGTTTCATGTATATTTCTACTGCCAGTCCCCTGGATTACTTTGAAGCAAATTTCAGACACATATTTCATCTGTGATTATAGTTAATTCTTGTTATTCATGGTAGTTATGTTTTTTAAAGTCACTGTGAACACTGAATTAGTGAATACTGAATCATTGCTCCTAGGGAAAATACAGGATTAGGTTCCTGAGAGCCTCTGGCCACAACATTTTTGTCAACTGATTAATACATAAACTTGTTTAATGCATGTTTCTGTTTAAAGACACCCTATTTATGTTGTTGATTCATTGACATTGAATTTACCGCCAATAGCACTATAAGTAATGCCAGAATGAAGCTTACTGAACACATGCATTTTCTCTGTAAGGCACACATAGCATTCTTATACTCAGGAACACTATGCAGGATTTCAGCACCATGCTTGTGAACCCCGTCCTTACACCTTATACAAAAATTAACTCAAGATGGATTAAAGACTTGGATGTTAAACCCCAAACCATAAAAACTCTAGAATAAAACCTAGACAAACCTTGAGGACATAGTCACGGGCAAAGGCTTCATGATGAAAATGCCAAGTCAAAATTGACAAATGGGATCTATTTAAACTAAAGAGTTTCTGCACAGCAAAAGAAACTATCATCAGAGCGAACAGGCAACCTACAGAATGGGAGAAAATTTTTGCAGTCCATCCATCTGACAAATGCCTAATATCCAGAATCTACAAGGAACTTAAACAAATCTACAAGAAAAAAACAAACAACCCCATCGAAAAGTGGGCAAAGGATATGAACGGACACTTCTCAAAGGAAGACATTTACACAGCCAACAAACACATGAAAAAAAGCTCAACATCACTGATCATTAGAGAAATGCAAATCAAAACCACAATAAGATACCACCTCATGTCAGTCAGAATGGTGATTATTAAAGCATCAAGAAACAATAAATGCTGGCGAGGCTGTGGAGAAATAGGAATGCTTTTACACTGTCGGTGGGAATGTAACTTAGTTCAACCATTATGGAAGACAGTATGGTGATTCCTCAAGGATCTAGAACCAGAAATATCATTTGACCCTGCAATACCTTAACGGGTATATACCCAAAAGAATATAAATTATTCTACTGTAAAGACACATGCACACATATGTTTATTGCAGCACTATTAACAATAGCAAAGTCATGAAACCAACCCAAATGCCCGTCAATGATAGACTGGATAGAGAAAACGTGGTACATAGCACCATGGAATACTACACAGCCATAAAAAGGAAGGAGATCATGTCCTTTACAGGGACATGGATGAAGCTGGAAGCCAACATCCTCAGCAAACTAACACAGGAACAGAAAACTAAACACCACATGTTCTCACTCATAAGTGGGAGTAGAACAATGAGAATACGTGGACACAGAGAGGGGAACAACACACACCAGACCTGTTGGGAGGGTGGGGAGTGAGGGGAGGGAACTTAGAGGACAGGTCAATAAGGGCAGCAAGCTACCATGGCACACATATACCTACGTAACAAACCTGCACGTTCTGTACACGCATCCCAGAACTTAAAGTAAAATAGTAAAAAATAAATAAATAAATACAAAGTGTAACCAAAGTCTCATATCCCATTATTCTACAGGAAATTTAACAATCATTGAAATAATTAAACATCCAGTCTGGGTTCACATTTCCCTGATTATCTCATAATTTGTTTTTCACTCATTTTGTTCATTTGAATCATCTTTTAAAGGTTTTATCAACTTTGTCAACCGGCCTCAACTTTTCCATTTATATCCACAACATTTTAGCAGCCTTTATAGATGGCGCACCAAGGCCTTGATTCAAGGAGATTTCCAAGAGCTCACGTCAGTGGTGCTTTTCCATTGGCTGCTCAGGTGGGGGCTACTTTGCATATCTTCAACTATGGGTAGGTTTCATCTGACTTCTTGCCTCTGCACTATATTCAGCAGAAATTCCTCCAAGTTGTTTTCATGTGGATAATGCCTTTCCCTATTTTGCAACACTAATGCAGATATTTTCACTAGTTTTTCTGTGTGGAGGAATAGCAGTTCTATGGACATTTGGAAGGGGAGTGGGATTAAAAACATGTGCTTAATCAGTCATCCTTAACTGAAACGATGTAGTCTTAACAGATTTACAGCACTCTTCATTTTACAACCACTTAAGTAAGTTTATAAAGTTAAAACAGACCAAAGAAGCATCCACCATTTAAAGGACTATTCAGCCCCCTAATTTTTAGATGCAATGAAAAATTCACTAATTAAGAAAATTATTTTCTTCTAAAATGATTTGTTGGACATCTGTCATGTGCCAGGCTCTATGTTAAATGCCAGTTATGAAAAAGAATAGGCACAGTCCTTGTCCTCATGCGTCTTACAGCCTACACAGCAAGGGGGTTATACGCATAGGAACAGCATGATCCATAGTGGCCATCATTGGGAGCAGAGGATTCTGGGAGCAGAAGTGATTCATTCCACCTGGGGATCCTGTGCCGGGAAAGCTTCGTGAAGGAGGAGATATGGTGGTGGGAGGGTAGATGGATGGACACTATGAAGACGGTAAAGAATGTGCTTGGCAACTAATGGGTAACCTGGTGTTTCTGGATCATAAAGACTGAAAAGAAAGCCAATGTGAGATTATAAGAGTCTTTAATGTGAAGACTTGGGGCTTTATCTTCTCAGGCAGTAGAAATCCATAGATACTCCTAAAAATAGTATTGTGACATGATTAAAAGTTCAGTGAAATAAGAAACAGCAATCAAATGAATCATTCTTTAAGGATCAAGAAAAGACTATAGAAAAGATTATAATCAAACTTACTCCAAATCTAACCAAAATTTAAAAGTGTTCCAGATATGAGATAAACAGTATATAAACTTGGAAAATCCCTTTAAAAATTTTTAAGATAAAAAAAGGAAAGCAAAAATAATTTTCATTGCAGTTCAATCTTAAGCCCTAACTTATCTGGTACTTTTACAAAGAGAAGGAAATATGGACCTCAGGTTCATATTTTGATTACCAGCAGTACACCTGACCACACAAGCAGCCAGGACATAGACTTCTCAGTGTTGCTACTCTTTTTCTTCTGACTCAAAATTTGACTTTTCCTCCAGGCCAGTGAAAGCAAGCCCTTCTGCCACACACTTTCCGCTATCTGTTTTTCTCTCCTGATACCTGAAATACAGGAAAGGAGCATGATTTCCTCATCTACCTTTGCCCTCGTGAAGGTATCTTACTTAATTCTTCTGAATTTTAATTGTCACCCCAGAAGAGTGTTTATCTCTTTAACTTTATACATGCTACCCCACTCCCCCAAGTGCTAGAACGCTCCAGACTTTATTATTATTATAACTTTTAAAGAATTTTGGACATACTGGTAATTATTTTCAGACACCAGGCCTTCTGCCAAAAATCTAGAATCAGCTTTGGACCAGTTTAGAATCTCCGGGTCTTTGTGAGTGACAGAGAACATCTCGGGGAACACTTTTCAGAGTCCCAGAATGCTCTTTTCCAGCAAAGACACCTCACAGCCACAGCTCTGTATGTCTGTATTAGCACTTTCCTCAGGCACACCCTGGTCTGCAGCAGCCTCTCTAAGAGATCAGAGCACACAGCCTAAGGCCTGCTTGGTCTGCACTTATTAGCAAGTTACTTTAGGGCTTTGCAGACATCAGAGGAATCTTTCGTCCATCACTATCTATAGTTCTCCAACTGCTGACATTTTCTAAGGCCTTAGAATCACATATACCAGAATTGCACGGAGCTCAGAGACTATCTAAACCACAAATGCTCACGTTTTATTTTTGCATCAAAATCTTTTGCTCAAACATATCAAAATCTTAAGCTCAAATTTTAATCTTACAAGGGAGATCATTGCTTGATATAAAACAAATAAAAGTATAACTTCCGAGGGTGCACAGGGCACCTCTGCTAAAAATCCTTTGGCTCTGCAGAGCATAGTTTGAAAACCAATGGTTAATTGAACTTTTCATGAAAGCCTTAAGTCATGAAAATAATGTTCAGAGACATTAAGCCATTTGTCCACAGGGACACCATTGGAAGAAAAGTCAGTATCCTAATTCCAGTCCTTTGATGGATCCCAAATCCCCAGGACTTTCCATGGGGTGATATATACTGCCCACTTATTTGCCAGTCTTGTCTCCAAAAGCTTCTCCTAAGGTAGAACTGAAGACATTCATTTTGATGACCCATTTACTTGGTGATTCACCTCTATTTTTTTTTCTATATACAATTCACAATTTTGCTCGTAAGGTATAAACTTGTGTTTTGGGCATCTTGTACCTAAAGCGATAAAGTCTGGACCAAGAGCACTGTTCCTCATTAAGATGTTAGACTTCTAGCTATACTGCTTTTGGTGAATTTTCTCCTCAAACCAGTTGACTGTTTTTATAAATGTTTTGCTCTGCCTGGCAAAACAACGGGTTGATCAGTTGGCTGTTTTTATGAATGTCTTGCCCTTTCTGGCAAGATTGATTTTTCATTTTGTTTTGTTCAAACATATCAAAATGTTACACTCAAATTAAAATCTTATAAGGGAGATCATTGCTCAATATAAAACAGATGAAAGTAGAACTCGAGAGGTTGGGTCTGGATAGTGTGATTGTATCATTTGTCTTCCAAACGTGGACATTTTTGAAAGTAAAAGGGGGTTCGATTAATTAGTAACCTGGGACAACAGGTGCAATCCTGGACTGTCCTGGACAAGCAGGACAGATCACCTGTTGTCCTGTTATAGTTTCCAGGTCACCTAAAGCTGGGATGAAGTTGACAACATTGCAGTTAATAAGCCACGGGAGAAATTACAGAGAAGAAAGAACACTAAGAGTAATCAAAGACAGAAAATATGAGAAACTGGTGTGACTGACAGCTTTACAACCAGAATTGAAGCTTTGTGTCTGGTTGATTGGACCTCGAGCCCATAGGAGTGGGTAGCCCAGGTGGGCAGAGAGTAGAAAGGAAGAGAAGAGAAGAAAAGCTCCCAAAGGAAAACTAGTTAGAGGGTAGAAGTATCCATAACAAGGGAATTTGGCTCCTGCGTTCTCTTCAATTGTCTGTGCAGAATAGCATACGTGAGACATTCTAGCTGGAAAATCCCCAAATTCCAGAGACAATGGCTTTATGCAAATCGTAGGAGATATATCTGTATATGGCCTGACAAGGGTGAGCTCTGGAATGTTTTGATGGAAGAGAAGGAAGTTGGCATTGCCTCAGCAAATGACATCGGGGTTAGAAAGGACAGCTGCTCACATTCCTGGCTGGTGTTGCATCCATTAGAGCTGCTGAGTGCTGCCTATGTCTGCCTATGTGCTGCCACATCAGCATCCCCAAACCAGGCTTGTAGGGGGCTCGTCATTGAGCGGCTATTCTGTCCCTTGATTCAAATTTTATTTTGCAGAAAGGCAGCCATTTTGTATGGCTTGATACGTCACATTTACACAGTCCTCTCTGTTTCTCAAGAAAGAAAACCATGTAACCTTTAAAAAGTAGAAATCTAGAGTCAAAAAGGCAAAGTTGGATTGTGCTCTGGTTGAATGGCTCACGCTGGTAATCCCAGCACTTTGGGAGGCTGAGGCGGGCAGATCACCTGAGGTCAGGAGTTCGAGACCAGCCTGACCAACATGGAGAAACCCGTCACTGCTAAAAATACAAAATTAGCTGGGCGTGGTGGCGCATGCCTGTAATCCCAGCTACTCAGGAGGCTGAGGCAGGAGAATCACTTGAACCCAGGAGGCAGAGGTTGCAGTGAGCTGAGACTGTGCCATTGCACTCCAGCCTGGGCCAACAAGGGCCAAACTCTGTCTCAAAAAAAAAAAAAAAAAAATTCACCCTGACATCTCTATATTTATGTGCTATTCACAATCATGGCTAGTGTCCACTGAACATTTTCTATATGCTTTACAGGTTTATCTCAGGTGACACTTGTGACTGTAGGGTGGCCAACCATCCCGGTTTGCCTCGAACTGTTCTGCTTTTAGCACTGAAAGTCCCATTTCCTGGGAAAACCCTCGGTTCCAGTCAAACCACAACATTAGGCCACTCTACTTAGAATATTCCAAAGAGGCTGGTTAATTTTCTTACCCATTTTACAGATCGGACTTCACAGATGACCTAACTGAACCTCAGACAAATTAAGTCAATTTTGTAATCCATAAGACTCCTAGAACATGAGGTGGCAAGATTTGAACCCACCTCTGCCTGACTTCAAAGCCAGTGCTCTCAACTATTACACTCTCACCTCTTTGTTCTCACTGATATAAAACCAGAGATATTAACACTAATGATGAGCCACATCCCGCTAACAAGGCAACTTCCTAACCGCTAGTGAGAACTTAAATTATGTTTCCATATGTTATATAGCATGTGGAACATTAGAGTTGAAAGCGTTCCTAGAATGCACCTACCTGGCACTATTTAATTCATATTTGAGCCTCAGAAGGGTAGAGGGCATTACTCAATGTCACACAGCAAATGAATGACAAAACTGAGACTGTATTGCAAGTCTTCTGAATCTCAGTGGAGTGCTCTCTTTTCCATGAAGTGATATAATTTCTCAGTGCTCTCTTTTCCATGAAGTGATATAATCTCTAAGCTTTTCAACAAAGCATATTTGAAATTAGAAACTTAGCATGGACACTTTGCCAGTAACTGGGGGGTTCTGAGTAAATTCAGCATTTCACATCATGGCATTTTATAACTGCAACAGATGACAGGGACTACAAAATGATACACTGATCTTTATTTATTTTAAATTGGTAATTACCTATAAGGCTCATCCATCAAGGGCAGGCAGCCTAGAATTAAACCCATATTCTACACAAGGACAATCATTGCTTCTGTACCTAATAGTTTTTCTCTACAGTTCTAGATGAGAAAAGGCATTGAAATTTTTCTCCATCTATGGAATGCTATAGAAACAGTCAACTTGCTAAGGTGTGACTTGGACCAACAGCATCAGGTGTCATCTGGAAATATGAAATTTCAGGCCCCGCCCCAGACCTTCTGAATCAGAATCTGTATTTTTGCAATACCTCCTAGGAGATATGTATGTGCATCACAGTTGAGAAACATTGCTTGAAGGATTGTAGAAGAATTTGTCTGCTATTAATGGGCTTTTGACAGTCAGCTTTGTCTTCCCTAGAACTGATTTGTAAGAACTGCACATGGGATGTCAGTATACCCAGTAGAGTCACCTGCATGTTTTTTAGGCAGCTAATCTGTGTTGAAGTAAGATGGGTAAACAGAGGCAGGTGACACATCCGTCTATGTAGAGCCTGTTTCCTAGAATTCCAACCTGTGGATTTTTCTTCTCCTTACAGACTTGATAGGACTTTGTTGCATCTCTCACATCTCTGTAAACAAAGACTTTCTTGCTGCTTTCTCATCTGGCCTGAAATGGTATTGAACAAGTATAAAACAATAAAAGGACTTGAAATAGCCCCTTGGAATCCTTTGGAATCAAATTTGACTTAAAGTTGTGAGAAATCGCTTCAAACCTTTTCTCCCATCCACGTCCAGTTTCTCCTTTGATGTGACCATCCCGTTACAAGGACATAGATTGAATAACTAGTTACGAATTCCGCCATTGCTTCCAGAACTGAATTTTACAACTCTGTTAAGGATTGTTGACTTCTTGATCACGGCTGGTGTTTTGCCTTTTTTCCTGCCAAAACAGTAAATCTTCCTGCTTTCCTATAATCTCCTACATATGAATTTTTTTTGCTGTTGATGGAGTAACTAAGCTGAACAAACTGCCATCTTAAGTCAAATATCAACATAAATAGCTATTTCATGTTACAAGTATTCTTTTTTTAAAAAAAAGCAAGACTATCTTATCCCAGGTTCCCAGAAGGATTTGAATATATATTTACTTATCTCATGTTGCCCAAATGTCTCCAGGCCTCACCAGCCTGGGGCTGGGAATGAGGTTACATCCACATCTATGCCCAAATTATAATACTGTGAGCTCCAGAAAGAATAAAGCCTCTTTTCCTATTGTTAGTTAGTCACCTTCAGGTGGTCCCAAAGGGATTCTTCCCAGGTATGCACAAATCATGCTTTCAGCTGAAGGCCTCTTCTGTCCCAGCCTGTCCTGTTACAAAGCCTAATTTCTAAACCCATCTTTCTCAATAACTAGACAAAAACACTCAGGCATGTTAATGAATAAAAAAGAATTTGGAGAGTGGGTGATAACTAGCATTATCTGAACCCCAGCTTAGATAATGACAGGTGCCGTATGACTCTGAGTTGCAAAGCACAACCTTCAGCTATTATCCCTTGATCAGGTGTGACAATGTAGGAGCCGGGGCAGTGGCTTTGTTTTTTGCTTTTCCCAAATCCATATGTATTCTTAAAGCAATTTCAGCTATGTATTCAGGAGGAAGCAAAAATGAATGAATGAAAGCACCCCTGTGTATCTACATAGGTGTTTCAGTAGCCATGCCCAAAATTTCATGCAAAGACCCTTACGAAGAGTCTATTTTCTGTTATTGTACACACACTGCAGATATTCCAGAGCCTCTCAAGCTTGCCAATTTTGTTTTCTAGTTTTCATATTAGAGATGATTCTTAGAAAAATGCTCCGTGTCAGAAAGGACAAAGACAAAAGACAAACCAAGAGCATCTCAATCTATAGCCATTTAGCACTCAGGTCAATGAGTCATCACTATGTGATTACTCAGTTTAATAATTGATATTTATAAGGTGACCTGACTCATAAAGTAAAGGATGGATGGATATTGCCCACTATACCCTATATAAGGAGTGAAGGAAGTGTGTTAGAAACAGTCCCCTCAAAACTGTGAAAATATTTTTTTTTGACACTCAGAGCTAAGAGAGGCAAGAAAATGTAACACCAAAGATCTCTGCCGGGCAAAAAATGTTCCCAAGGTGTAGGATCAGGGAATATATGAACTGAACCTTCTTGGATTCTCCCACTTCCCATCTTTGAATAAATTAACCTCCTTTAGCAAGACAGTCATGTGAATCTGTTGGGCAGAGATCTTCTGATTATCCCCAGGACACTGACAAAGACCCGATCTTGGTCTTCCGTTCTGATACTGGAATTACAATTCTGAAGGCCCTGTAATGCCACTAGAATTATAATTCTGGGTGCCATGCATTAGCCCAAGCATCTGAATTGTTTTGAGAATGGAGAGAAGTATGACTTTTTTTTTTTTGATCAACAGAAACTTAGTACAGTATCTGACACACTGTAGATACCCCATATTTGCTGGGTGAATGAGATCACCCCACACATTCACTGCTGCTGCTTCCAGGGTACTCTCAAGCCTTAAGAGCATGAGGAGATACCTGTGCCTGGAACCAGCAGGTACACAGAACAGGGGAAGAAAACGGACAACACCATTTTTCTCATTTTTGGCCACTAAGTCCCATAACGAATCTCTGACTTAAGAGTTTGGATGCCAAGAGGGCTTCTTTTTTACCTTTTATGTTCTTTTTTTTTGAGATGGAGTCTCGCTCTGTCGCCCAGGTTGGAATCCAGTGGCGCGATCTCGATTCACTGCAACCTCCATCTCCTGGGTTCAAGCAATTCTCCTACCTCAGCCTCTCGAGTAGCTAGGATTACAGGTGCATGCCACCATGCCCAGCTAATTTTTGCATTTTTAGTAGAGACGGAGTTTCACCACGTTGGCCAGGCTGGTCTCAAACTCCTGATCTCAGGTGACTCACCTGCCTCAGCTTCCCAAAGTTGGGATTATAGGCATGAGCCACCATGCCTGACCCCTTTTTATGTTCTTTTCTTATTTTACACAGTATTCCTTCAGTTCTTATCAAACCCCATGATTTAAAATATTAGGCTATTTAAATCATGAAAAATCATGATGCATGTAAAGGTCTGTATCTCCATATTTTCAACTTCCTATTGAAAATCTCAATTTGAAGAGCTCCTTTTCATTCTTCAAACTCAAATCCAAAACAGACTCAATTATCCTCTCCAACACAGATCTTCCTGCTTGGTTTCTTAATTCATGGGCCAGTGCCCCCACCCACCCAGCTGCCCAAGACTGAAAATAGCTTCATGCTTTACTCCTTCTTCTCCCTTACTAGTAGTATCCAACCAATCTTCAAACACAATTCAGTCTAAGTTTCTCTCGAATCTATTCATTTCTTCCCAATTCCTTTACCTATGTTTGTCATTAGTGGTATCTCGAATATACTTGCAATGGCAAAGTGTGTATTGTATGACCTGTGAGCACATGATTTGTGTTATCATCCATAGACATACCTTGTTTTATTGTGCTTTGGGTTTTTTTTTTTCTTTTGAGCTTTGCAAATACTGTGCTTTTTTACAAATTCAAAATTTGTGGCACCTGTGTGTCAGGCAAGCCCACTGGTGCTATTTTTCCAACAGCACATGTTCCCTTTATGTCTCTGTGTCACATTTGGTAATTCTCATAATATTTCAAGCATTTTCATTATTATATCTGTTCTGATGATCTGTGATCAGTAATTTTCTTCTCTTTTCTTTGAGATGGAGTCTTGCTCTATTGCGCAGGCTGGAGTGCAGTGGCATGATCTCGGCTCACTGCAACCTCCGCCTCACAGGGTTCAAGTGATTCTCCTGCCTCAGCCTCCTGAGTAGCTGGGATTACAGGCATGCGCCACTACACCTGGCTAATTTTTGTATTTTTAGTAGAGACGGGGTTTCACCATGTTGGCCAGGCTGGTCTTGAACTCCGGACCTTGTGATCCACCCACCTCGGCCTCCCAAAATGCTGGGATTACAGGCATGAGCCACCAAGCCTGGCCGATCAGTGTTTTTTGATGTTACTAGTGTAATTGTTTTGGGTTGCCAAGAACCACACCATATAAGATGGCAAACTTAGTTGATAAATGTTGTGTGTGTTCTGAATGTTCCACTGACTTGCAGTTCCCGTCTCCTTCCCTCTCCTCGAGCCTACCCATTCCCTGCTGCACAACAATATTGAAATTAGGCCAATTAATAACCCTACAGTGTTCCCTAAGTGTTCAAGAGAAAGGAAGAGTCACACATCTCTCACTTTAAATCAAAAACTAGAAATGACTGAGCTTAGTGAGGAAGGCACGTTGAAAGCTGAGACAGGCTGAAAGTTAGGCTCCTTGTGCCAAACAGCTAGCCAACTTGTCAGTTCAAGGGAAATATTCTTGAAGCAAATGAAAAATGCTACTCCAGTGAACACCTGAATGATAAGAAAGCGAAACAGCCTTATTGCTGATATGGAGAAAGTTTTAGTGGTCTGGATAGTAGATCAAACCAGCCCACAACATCCCCTTAAGCCAAAGCTTAATCCAGAGCAAGACCCTAACTCTATTTAGCTCTATGAAAGCTCAAAAGAGGTGAGGAAGAGGTGAAAGAAAAGTTTGAAGCTAGCAGAGGTTAGGTCATGAAGTTCAAAGAAGGAAGCTGTCTTCATAACATAAATGTGCAAGGTGAGGCAGCCAGTGCTGATGTAGAAGCTGCAGCAAGTTATCCAGAAGATCTAGCCAAGATCATTAATTAACGTGGCTGCATTAAAAAACAGATTCTGTGGCCCGGTGTGATGGCTCACGCCTGTAATCCCAGCACTTTGGGAGGCTGAGGCGGGCGGATCCCCTGAGGTCGCGAGTTTGAGACCAGCCTGACCAAAATGGAGAAACTCCATCTCTACTAAAAATACAAAATTAGCCGGTGTGGTGGTGGGCACCTGTAATCCCAGCTACTCGGGAGGCTGGGGCAGGAGAATCACTTGAACCCGGGAGGCGGAGGTTGTGGTGAGCTGAAATCGCTCCATTGCACTCCAGCCTGGGCAACAAGAGCGAAACTCTGTCTCAAAAATTAATAAATAAATAAATAAATAAATAACAGATTTTGCATGTGGACAAAATAGCCTTCTGTTGGAAGAAGATTCCATCTAGGACTTTGATAGCTAGAGAAGTCAATGTCTAGCTTCAATGCTTCAAAGAACAGTTTGATTCTCTTGTTAGGGACAAATGTAGCTGGTAATTTTAAGATGAAGCAAATGCTCATTCACCATTCTGAAAATCCTAGGGCCCTTAAAAATTATGCTAAATCTACTCTGCCTGTGCTTCCTACATGAAATCACAGCCTAGATGAGAGCACATCTGTTTGCAGCATAGTTTACTGAATATTTCAAGCCCACCATTGGGACCTACTGCTCAGAAAAAAAAAAAAGAATTTTTTCAAAACACTACTTCTCATTGACAACAACCAATGCACCTGGTCACCCAAGAGCTCTGATGGAGACAAAGGTTGTTTTCATGCCTGCTAACTCAACATCCATTCTGCAGTCCATGGATCAAGGAGTAGTTTTGACTTTCAAATCTTATTTAAGAAATACATTTTGCAAGACTATCACTGTCATGGATATTGATTCTTCTGATGGATCTGGGCAAAGTAAAGTGAAAAGCTTCTGGAAAGTATTCACCATGCTAGATGCCATTAAGAACATTTGTGACTTATGAGAGGAGGTCAAAATATCAACATTAACAGGAGTTTGGAAGAAGTCGATTCCAACCCTCTTGGATAACTTTGAGGGGTTCAAGACTATAGTCACTATATTCAAGACTACAGTGGAGGAGGTCGCTGCAGATGTGGTAAATACAACAAGAGAACTAGAATTAAAAGTGAAGCCTGCACATGTGACTGCATTGCCGCAATCTCATGATCAAACTTTAAAGGATGTGGAGTTGTTCTTATGCATGAGCAAAGAAAATGGTTTCTTGTGATGGGCACTACTCCTAATGAAGATGTTGTAAACTTTGTGAAATGACAAGAAAATGTTTAGAATACTACATAAGCTTAGTTGATAAAGCAGTGGCAGGGTTTGAAAGAATCGACTCCAATTTTGAAAGTAGTTCTACTGTGGGTAACATGCTATCACATGGTATTGCATGCGATGGAGACATTTTTTGTGAAAAGAAGATTCAATCAACGAGGCAAACTTCCTTGTTGTCTTAGTTTAGGAAATTGCTGCAGCCACTCCAACCTTCAGCAACCACCTCCTTGATCAGTGAACAGCCATCAACATTGAGGCAAGACCCTCCACCAGCAAAATGATTATGACTTACTGAAGGTTCAGATAATCATTCTCACTTTTTCGCAACAAAGTATATTTTATTAAGGTATGTACATTTTTTTTTTTCCTTTTAGACAGAGTCTCACTGTGTCTCCCAGGCTGGAGTGCAGTGGCGTGATCTCAGCTCACTGCAAACTCCGCCTCCCAGGTTCAAGCGATTCTCTGGCCTCAGCCTCCCGAGTAGTGGGGATTACAGGCACCCACCACCACACTCAGCTAATTTTTGTATTTTTGGTAGAGGTGGAGTTTTGCCACGTTGGCCAGGCTGGTCCAAACTCCTGAGCTCAGGGGATCCACCACCTCAGCCTCTCAAAGTGTTGGGATTACAGGCGTGAGCCACTGCGCCTGGCCCGGTATGTACATTGTTTTTTCAGACACAACACTACTGCACATTTAATAGACTATAATATAGTGTAAATATAGCTTTTATATGCACTGGGAAACCAAAAACTTTGTGTGACTCACTTTATTGCAATCTTTGCTTCATTGCAGTGGTCTGGAACAAACCCATTACATCTCTGAGGCATGTCTGTATTTAGAAGGCACCCCCCAGAGTTGTGCAAATTCAGCCTGCACAGACCTCCATAGCAGCTGCAACCACCGTCTAGCACTTAAAGGGCTTTTGAACTTCCTGCCCCCAGCTCTACCTTCTCCTATCCATTCTGCCTACCAGCGAGTAATCTTTCAAAAGGATAAATCTAACCATTCTTCCCCTGCCCCCTGCCCTTCCTTAGGACACTTCATTGTCCTTTGCATGAGTTTGCTAGCGCTGCTGTAACAAAGTACTAAAGATTGAGTGGTTCAAATGGGAGAAATTTATTTTCTCACAATTCTGGAGGCTGGGAGTCCAAGAGCAAGGTGTCAGTTTCCTCTGAGGCCTCTCTTCTTTATATGCAGGTGGCTGTATACTCCCTGTAGCTTTATGTGATCTTCCCTCTGGGTGTGTCTGTGTCCTAATTTCCTTTGCCTATGAAGACATCAGTTAGGGCCGGCACAGTGGGTCATGCTTGTAATCCCAGCACTTTGGGAGGCCGAGGTGGGTGGATCACTCGAGGTCAGGAGTTCAAGACCAGTCTGGCCAACATGGTGAAACCCTGTCTCTATTAAAAGATACAAAAATTAGCTGGGCATGATGGTGGGCACCTGTAATCCCAGCTACTTGGGAGACTGAGGCAGGGAGAATGGTTTGAACCCAGGAGGCGGAGGTTGCAATGAGCAGAGGTCACACCACTTCACTCCAGCTTGGGCGACAGAGCAAGACTCCATCTCAAAAAAAAAAAAAAAAAAAAAAAAAGACTTCAGTTAAATCAGACTACAGCCCACCCTTATGACCTCATTTTAACTGGGTTACCCCTTTAAGGACCCTATCTGTAAATACAGTTCCATTCTGAAGTGCTATAGCATTAGGGCTTCCATACATATGAGTTCTGGGGAGACGTAATTTAGCCCATAGCAACCAAGGAATAAAATCCAATTTCCTTAATATGGTGTTCAAGGCCCTTCTTGATGGGGCTGCTCCTCCTGCTGGGCTCCGGTGCTCACCCCGCTGTTGGCATCCTGTGGTCTGGCGGGGGCTCTGTCCAGTTCTTTAGATCCACCACGCTCACTCCCCTCCCTCATCAGGCCCTTTCAGGTGCAGTCACCTCTGCCTGGAGCACCGTCTCTTCTCCCTGGTCTCCCATTCTCCTGGGAAATGACTCTGCTTCCTCCGAGCCTCATGTTCCATGGACTGTGTATCTTGGCCAGCCTTTTGTGTGCCCAGGGGTCCAGGTTTCAAGGTGCTTCTCCTTTGCGCTCCCATGAAATCTTATAGTCTCACCAATTACAGCACTTCATTCTCCATTTTATCACGACCAGTTGACCCACCGGTAACTCCCACTTGGTTTTGACATATGAACCACAGCAACGTAAGGTGTGAACAATGGGAGAAACTGGGTGAAGTGGGCATAAGCCACTGTGTCTGTGAGGAAGGCCCTTGCAAATCCTCAAGTCTCTGAGACTCGCAGAAATGCATTTGGAAATATGGCCCTCGAGAGTGGGTGGCCCGTGGGAAAGGGCTGTGAGCCGCTGAGTCTCCAGGGCTTCCGAAGTTGCTTGGCATCAGGCAGTGCCTAATATCCATGAGCTTAAATGCTACTGGGAACTCAATCATAATGTATTTACATTCTTATAAATCTAAATTACAGCTTGGAAACCATCCAGCAAATTCATTTCTGAGTAAGACAAATATATGAAAATCTTGCATTATGTGGATATGTGTCCAAAATATTACAATAAATATCAGTAGCATTTGCATTCAAATATTAGGCTATTTTTCCCAAATATGGCAGTGCTGTGATTATGTGATAAACATGAAAAAAGGCAAAATGCTTGTTTACATTTTGTCTTCAATTTTCTATTAGCAGTGTTTAAATGTAGTGAGTTTGTATTTTCTCTTATTTAACTGGCCCTTATTCTCTCTGAAAATCATATTATAAATAACCAACACAGCAGGAAATAATGGTTGATACTGTTAAATTATTCTTTTTCCTTTTAATTCATACCTTCACCCTTGGTCTTGAATAGATTGATCTAAGCAGAGACAAGATGTGTTGGATCATAGTTAAAAAAAAAAAAGGGATATTCATTTAAATTTATTACTAGAATAAAGAGCCAGAGTCCCCATCAACAAAGAGGATCTTCTTTTTGTGACCCCAGAGTTTTAAGGAGCAGGTACAGGATCAGGAAACCCCTGATTCCAACTTGTAAGACTGGAGATTTGGGGATTCCGCCTGCCCCACATCTACTTTCAGGGATGTTTTAAACTTAAATTATCCTTTTTCCTATAAGAAATGTATATTTGTTTTAAAAATTGGAACATAAATGAAAGCAAAAGCAAGTAATTAACTTAAAATATATTTAAATAGGATTATGCTGTTAAAATTTGCTTTTTTATTATTCCATGTTCACAAATATACTTCTACAATATTTTTTATGTCAGTTTATCCTTTATTATGTAATATGTGTGGTCATTGTACAACATTTTCTACATAGAATCTGAAAGTCATTATGTCCCGTACTCAAATCTCACTCCTCAGGATTACACAATTTGAATGGTTTGATTTTTTGTTTCTTTGTTTTTTTGAGATGGCGTCTCACTCTGTCTCCCAGGCTGGAGTGCAGTGGCACGATCTCAGCTCACTGCAACCTCCGCCTCCTGGGTTCAAACAATTGTCCTGTCTCAGCCTCCCGAGTAGCTGGGATTACAGGCTCTCACCACCACACCTGGCTAATTTTTGTATTTTTAGTAGAGACAGGGTTTCACCATGTTGGCCAGGCTGGTCTCAAACTCCTAATCTCAGGTGATCCGCCTGCCTTGGCCTCCCAAAGTCCTGGGATTACAGGTGTGAGCCACTGCGCCCGGCCAAATGGCTTGATATTTTAAGTAAACTTGTTATTTATAAAAATGGCAAAGATAGCTTATAAAGAGTTCCCATATGCCCTTCACCCCGTTTCTCCCATTGTTCGCACCTTATGCTACTGCGGTTCATTTGTCAAAACCAAGAACCTGACACTGGTCCATTACTATTGACTAAACTCCAGATTTCACCAGTTTTCCATTAATGTCCTCTTTCTGTTCTAGGTTCCAATCCAGGGAATGACACCAGATTCTAATTTTTATGTCTTTCCACATCCATGACACTTTCTCAGTTGTTCTTTGCTTTTTTTATGACCTTGACAATCTTAAGGGGTCCTGGACTGGGAGGATACTTATTTTTAACCATATATTCATATTTTTTCCACGTATACGTTAAAAATACTAAACATAACAAGCTATAGAATTTTAATACAAATATGACTTGTACTATACCCCTGTTTTATATATATTTTTTCATTTGTGGATGTCATGCTACCTTAAAACTTACTTTCCTAAAAAGTTTCACAGTATTTAGTTATGTAGACTAAGTCTTAATTTATTAACCAGCGTCAGATAACAGATATCTCCTTAACATTCTATATTGAAATTACAAACTTTGCTGCGATGATACTCCTAGATCTAAATCGTCAAGCATGTGATTGATAATTTTCTAAGAGTAACATACTAGAAGATGTCAAAGACTTTTCACTTAGAATATTATCTACATGGCCCAAAAGCTCTCCAAAAAGTTTTTGTGTGTGTGTTTTTTTTTTTGAGAAGGAGTTTCGCTCTTGTTGCCCAGGCTGGAATGCAATGGCACAATCTCAGCTCACTTCAACCTCCACCTCCTGGGTTCAAGTGATTCTCCTGCCTCAGGCTCCCCAGTAGCTGGGATTATAGGTGCCCACCACCATACCCAGCTAATTTTTGTATTTTTTGTAGAGATGGGGTTTCACCATGTTGGACAGGCTGGTCTCGAACTCCTGACCTCAGGTGATCCTCCTGCCTTGGCCTCCCAAAGTACTGAGATTACAGGCATGAGCCACTGCACCCGGCCCTAGTTTTTGTGTATTTGTAGTGCCAGCATCCATGTCTGCAACTGCATATTGTGGACCATTTCTTTCCCTAACGTGGAGTTCTGTTGCTTTTCATCTTTGACAACTTGATACATAAGAAGTGGCTGATTACATGTGAAGCTGAAATTTTTTCATGTTTATTACCCTTTTGCCTTTTAAAAAAAAATTCTATTTATGGGTATGCCCACATTGGTGGGGGTGGGGCGGGGAGAGGGGAACAGATGGGTCATCTTTTTCCTCACTCATTTATAAGAGCTCTTTCCATAGACAGGACAGTAGCCCTTTAACCTGATATATGAAAGTGACTTTTCTTAAGGTTCTGTTCTCCTTATTTTCTCCATAGTAGTTTTTATATATATAAAGGGAAGTTTTACATTTTTAATGTAGTCAATGATTATTTTTCCCAACATAAATATAAATTCTGCTCTTAGTATTATAGTCATGACGCCTTTCCCTAAATACAGCTATTTTGCTATTCACCTGTATTTTCTTCTGATATTTTCATCTCTCTGCCTTTCTTTAAACATTGAACCCATTTGTGGTTTAATTTGGTTTGAGATAGGATCCAACTTTGTTTTTCCAAATGCTTAGACAGCTGTCTCAACACCATTTAATGAACAACCCAGCCTTCCCCCATTGATTTGAGAATCCATTTTGACATTCCAAATTTAGGGACTAGAAGCAGACCACCTGTTAAGGATCCTGGAGCGATTTCCAGCAAGAGAAATAGGAATAGGCAATAGTGGAAAACCTGCCAGTTCTGTCTGTGTGACCATTTTCAGTTAAATTGTCACTTTGCTGAAGGACATAGTCCAAGCAGAATACAATGATATATTTATATGCCTACACCACACAGAGTTTATAGCTCTCTTGTCTCTTGCCTTTTACCCAGGAGCAGAGCTGTGCTAGGAAGTGGCTCAGGGCTGCAGGCAACAGCTCTGTGCAAAACTACATGAGTCTCCTAAAAGGTATTCCAGTAAAAGTGTCCCTAAGCTTTATGGTAGGCTTTCTACTTTTGCCATTTCCTACATTTCTGCACAGAGAAACTTTATTCCCCAAATTAAGAAATCCACCACAAGTTACTAACTACCTAACAGTTTATAAGCTTAGTTGCAAATTCATTGAGTTACTTAAAGAATTAAAAATTACCTCTCTGATAATAAGTACCTAGAGGCCAGGCACTGGACTAAAAAAAAAAAAATCTAAATTTTACCCAGTTCTCAGAGATAAGTGCAAATATTGTCCCTAATTTTACAGATAAAAAACAAAGGCACAGATGTGGTAAGTAACTTGCAGACTGTCACACAGCTCTAAATGGTGGAGCGAGAATTCCAACCCCATCACAACCTCTGCTGACAACCACAACTTTCCATAACTTTCATCTGAACCTGAACGTTGATACATTTGCATGGCCTCTGATTCCTGGACTGAAAGACTTTAGTGACTTTTGTAACAACTTCCTCACCAATGTGATTCCTTTCACTCCTAATGCATCTTCTTTTTTGCTTTGTGAAATTAAATCAACAAGGACACCAGGTCTTGAATTGGGGTGTGGGCTCAATATATTGCACTGCAAACCCATTTTTCCAATTATGCAAAAATAATGTTGACAGAGTTTTAGTGGGTTCTAAAGGTTTATATCTGTTGCATTTCCTCTGTGGAATGTACCATCTACCACAAATGACAGCAGCTGACACAGAGCCAGTGACTCTGCCCATCTCTGTTCCTCCAGATCTCTCTGTGTTCCTTCCTGTCAACTCACAGTGAGAGGTTTAATGTGATTCATTACCTTTGCAGTTATTAATTTTTATAAGATATCAATTATGATAGAATATAGCCATTTTATGCTCAAAGTGCCCTAAGCAATCTTTTCTGCAAACCCCTGACCTTATAGATTAGGAAACTGAAATTTGTCAATGTTAATTACATTCACAAAGGCACACAGCTGTTTAGTGGCAGAACCTGATGGAACGCTCAGATCTCCTGACCTCTGCAGGCTTTGTTTGCTCTTTGTCCAACAGCTTGCTGCCTTCAGTTGTATGACAAATCTTGCTTTTTGATGATTTTTTTTTTTCTACAATGACTGGATGGCTGACTTAGGTTTCACGTAACCAAACACAGCTTGAAAGGGCTCTTTCCTATGCCATACAACAAAGTGCCTGTGAATGAGTTGATGGTTAAGACATGTGTACCCTACATCAACCTTCTAATCTTTTCTCAGTATGAAAACGTACAATTTATAGTGTCAGACTCCTGCAACGTAGGGATCAGAGCCTGAATAGTTTGCAAGTACATCTCCTAACTTCTTTTAATGGTCAGATGTCACAAATGCTTTTTACAGGGCCTGCAAAGCACAATTCTTGCATAGTTTGGTTATCACTGCATTCAATCCAGGCACTCTACAAAATATGCTTTTAATTTTGTACATAAAAATACTATGTAAAAACTGCAGTTGGCTCACTCAGCATCCATTCCTGGTCCCTTCTTTCTTGTCGTGATCTACTCTAAGAGTCTGCAAAACTGCATACTTATTTTTTGGCTTCCTTTGTAGCTTTGGATGTTCATAGGGGATGTAAGCAAAAGTCTGTTGAAAGGGGTCTCCGACAAATAGTCCTGATCAAAAGAGGTATAGATGCAGAGGGTGGGCTCTCTTTCTTCTTCCAGCCTGGAGCATTTGTGGTATCTATGGGTGCCATAGCTGTCTTATAATGATGCAGCAACAAGCGTGACAAGGAAAACCAAAATGCTAAGGATGGCAGAATAAAAATGTTAGAAAGAGCCTGCGTCTCAGATGACATCATTAAGCAGCTGAAGGCATCCCCGGACATCCCCCACATACATTTATTGTTTTGTTTTAAATATAAAAGTATCCTTTGTAATAATATATTTTGAAAATTAAAAAATACAAAGAAAAATGAAAATACATCATGATTCCTGTACTTAATTTTCAAGTGCTAATATTTTTGTGTTTTCTTAATACGTTATTTCTGTGAACATTTTTACCTATTAAAATAGCATTAGTGTCTAAACTACTGTATAGTTTGACTTTTATTTTTTACTTAAAGGTAAATTATGAGCATTTTTCCCATGGCATTAAGTATTCTTATACAACATGGTTTAAAATAGCCACATGGTATTCTATTCTATGAATATGCCACACTTTAGTTATCCAATTCTTCTTTGTTAGGATTTTTAGTTTTTTACCTTTTACCACTATTAATACTTATGTTATTAGTATTCTTCTCCATGAATCTTTATGTTAATCATCTTTTTCTTGGGATAAATTTCCCAAAGTGAAATTATTTGGTCCAAAAAATGATGATGTTTGGGATTTTTGATACTTACTGGCAAAGTTCCTGCCAAAAAATTGTATTGCTTTGGTTCCCATCACAGCTGGATTTGCAAGGTAGGACCCAGCTCAGACCCACCTAACATTGCTTTCATTTTATTTGAAGGGCTCATGAATAAGCCAAAAAGGAACCAAACTAAACCGAACTAAAACCCGAAGGAATTAACTTGCCTAATTTTTATTTCTTCAATTATTTGAAAAGATGAGCATTTTCCCATACTTGTTAGGTACTTGAATTCTTTATGCAAATCATCTGTTTGGGCCTTTCTCTAATTATTTTTTGCTTATAGTAGTCATATTTCTTACTGATTTGTAAGAATTATTTACATACTAAAGATAACCATTATTTGTGTAAAGAACGTTACAATTTCACTTCTTCTCTGATTATATAATGTGCTTATATTTTCTCCTATATATTATTTCACTTTTAAAATTAATTAATTATACAATTAATCTATCTGGAATTAATTTTGGAGTACTGTATGTGCAGAGGTCGAATTCTACTCTTGCCAATTGCTAGGAGTCTTACTGATTTTAAGTGGTTTTTATCTGATTTATATCTATTTCTGTTACAATATTTGACACTTTAATATTTTACATTCTAAAATTATTACAGCTTGGGCATCCACTTTTGAAAAGATGGAGTAGACATAGTCTTCCCTTTTCTTCCTGCTAGGTGCAACTAAAAATTCTGGATATTCTGTACAAAAGAAACAAAATAAGAGTCTCAAAGATGGAGAGGAGGGGACTGGCTAAAGATGCCGAGACCCAGTGAATGACACAGAGGTGAGTCCCTCAGGTTTTATTTTTGTTTTTTGTTTTTTTTGCCTCATGTATCCCAAACTTGGAAGTGAAGAAGCCACCAACCCAGAAACTACCAATAGGCACACACACACACACTCACACACACACACACACACGATCATAATGAAAGCCTGTTCTCATTAGCCAGCAGACCAGAAAAGAGTCAACCTTACAAGACAGAAAACTTTCAGACCATAACTTCCCTCTCCAGTGAAATATCACAGAAAAAACTGCAATTATACCCTATACTCTGCAATAAAGACCAGCTGAAGAGCCCAGAGTGTGTTGCCAGGTTAAAATACCCCTGTCAGCTGGTGTCAATAGAAGCTTAGTACAGATTCAGGACTTCCATCCCACTCAGTGGGTACAAGGCCACCTACTCCCCTCTCCATGGTGTCAGTGGAGGCCATGTAAAGACTAGTCATGAGGGCCGGGCGCAGTGACTCATGCCTGTAATCCCAGTACTTTGGAAGGCTGAGGCAGGTGGATCACCTAAGGTCGAGAGTTCGAGACCAGCCTGACCAACATGAAGAAACCCCGTCTCTACTAAAAATACAAAATTAGCCGGACGTGGTGGCACATGCCTGTAATTCTAGCTACTCGGGAGGCTGAGGCAGGAGAATCGCTTGAACCCGGGAGGTGGAGGTTGCGGTGAGCCGAGTTCACACTATTGTACTCCAGCCTGGGCAACAAGAGCAAAACTCCGTCTCAAAAAAAAAAAAAAAATTGTAATGAGGTGCCCTTCTTGCTGGGATAGTGTCAGAGAAATCCTAGTGGGAGCCTCGACTCCCATCCCCATCCAGAAGTTATGAGGAATCCTCTCCCTTGGCCACCACGTGTCAACAGAAGAGAAGCCAGACCTTTCAAGCCTACCCACAGAAATCAGGCAGTCTCCCCTTTCATTCACTAGAGTGGTGTCAGAGAAGGCCTGCTAAAATAGGATTTAAATAAGATCCAATGTTTTGTATCATGATGCACAAAATATACTGGTTTCAATAAAAAAAAAATCACTTATCAAACCAAGAGCAAAGAACTTTTTAGCAAAATAATAGAACATTTCAGGCGAGGCACGGCTCATGCCTATAATCCCAGCACTTTGAGAGGCAGAGGCAGGTGGATCACCTGAGGTCAAGAGTTCGAGACCAGCCTGACCAACATAGCGAAACCCCATTTCTACTAAAAAGTACAAGAATTAGCTGGGCATGTTGGTGGGCTCCTGTAATCCCAGCTACTCGGGAGGCTGAGGCAGGGAGAATCACTAGAACCTGGTAGGCGGAGCTTGCAGTGAGCTGAGATCATGCCACTGCACTTCAGCCTGGGCAACAGAGTAAGACTCAGTCTCAAAAAAAAAAAAAGATAATAATAATAGAACATTTCAACAAAGAAATATAAGATAAAAAGAACCAAATGGGAATTTTAGAACTAAAATCTATAATAACCAAAATAGACAACTGAACAAATGGACTGAACAACAGAACTGAGAGAATAGAAGAAAGAATCAGAGAACTTGAAGACATAACAATAAAAATTATCCACTCTAAACAACAAAGAGAGAATAGATTGAAAAAAAAAAAAAGAAAGAACACAACCTCAAGTGCATATGGCTCTATAATAAAGATGTGACATTAGTATTATTTGAGTTCCAGAAGGGGAGAAAAAAGACAGTGGAGCCGAAAAAGTACTTGAAGAAATAATTGCTTAAAATATCCCAAATTGACCAAAAAAGAAAAAAAAAATGGATGTAAGAAATCTACATCAAAATACATCATAGTGAAACTTCTAAAAACTAAATACAAAGAAAAATTTTTGAAAGCATTGAGAGAAAAACGACATATTGGCTATATGGGAAAAACAATTTGGATAACAGTAGATTTCTCTTCAATAATCACAGAGGCCAGAAGAAAGTGCTGCAATATTTTTCAAATGTTGAAAGAAAAAAAAAAACCTATCAGCCCAGAATCCTATATCCAGAGAAAATATTCTTCAGGAATAGAGATAAAATAAAGACATAAGATAAAAGAGAACTAAGAGAATTTAAAACCCACAGATCTACCCTAAAAAATTACTCAAGAAAGTTCTCTAAACATCAAGAACAGAATATAAGAAAGACTCAGAACGTTAGAAAGGAACAAATTATACATGAGCAAAAATATAGATAAGGACAATAGACTTTCTTTCTCCTCTTGAGTTTTCTACATGTTGACAGTCGAAGCACAAAGCTGTTAACACTGTCTAATGAGGTTCTCAATCTATGTAGAGGAATTATTCAAGATAAGTATTCAGACATACATCGGAGATATTGTGGGTTTGGTTCTAGACCAGTGCAACAGAAATAGAATACTCATTCTTCTCAAGTGTTCATGAAACATTCTTCAAAATAAATCACATGCTAGGCTACAAAACAAGTCTTAACAATATAAGATTGAAATTATTTCAAGTCTCTTTTCCAATCACAATGGAATGAAACTAGAAATTAAAAAATAGAATAAAAACAGAAAAATTTACAAATACGTGAAAATTAAACAACACACTCTCAAACAACTATTGGGTCAAAAAAGAAGTCAAAAGAAAATTAGGAAATATTTTGAGACAGCAAAAATGAAAACATAACAAAACAAAACTTATGAGATGCATCAAAAACAGTACTAAGAGGGAAGTTTACAGCAATAAACACCTACATTATAACAAAGAAAGACCCCAAGTAACCTAACTATATCTGAAGAACTAGAATATAAGAATAAACTAAACACAAAATTAGCAAAAAAAAAAAAAAAAAAGATCAGAGCAGAAATAAATGAAATAGAAAATAGAAAACATTTTTTAAAAACTGACAAAACTATGAGCTGGTATTTTGAAAAAATAAATAAAACTAATTAAAACTTTAACTAGATTGACTAAGGAAAAAAAGACTTAAAATATCAGAAACGAAAGAGGAGACATTACAAAATATTTCATAGAAAAGAATCATAAGAAACCATTATACAAAATTTATGCTAACAAATTGGACAACCAAAAAGAAATGGAGAAATTCCTAGAAACATACACTCTTCCAAGAGTGAATAAAGAACAAATAGAAAACCTAAACAGTCCAATAAAAAACAAGGAGATTGGCCGGTGCAGTGGCTCATGCCTGTAATCCCAGCACTTTGGGAGGCCGAGGTGGGCGGATCACAAGGTCAGGAGATCAGGACCATCATGGCTAACACGGTAAAACCCCCTCTCTACTAAAAATACAAAAAAATTAGCCAAGCATGGTGGCGGGCGCCTGTAGTCCTAGCTACTTGGGAGGCTGAGGCAAGAGAATGGCGTGAACCCGGGAGGCAGAGCTTGCAGTTAGCTGAGATCGTGCCCTGCACTCCAGCCTGGGCAACAGAGCAAGACTCCGTCTCAAAAACAAAACAAAACAAAACAAAACAAACAAGGAGACTGAAGGAATAATAATAATGATAATAAACTGTCAACAAAGAAAAGTCCAAGACCAGTAAGTTTTGCAGGTGAATTTTACCAAACAAATAAAGAAGAATTAATACTATTGCTTCTTAAACTATTCCAAAAATAGAAGAAAAGGGAACACTTTTAAAGTTATTCTAGGAAGCCAGCATTACTCTGATATCAAAGCTAGATGAAGGCACCTCAAGAAAAAAAAAAAACAAACTATAGGCCAATATCCCTGATAAACAGACACAAAACCCCTCAACGGAATACAATCAAATTGAATATAACAGCATATTAAAAAAAATCATACATCACGACCAAGTAAGATTTATCCCATGGATGTAAAAATGGCTCTACTTATGCAAATAAATCAATGTGATACACCACATTAACAGAACGAAGGATAAAAATCGCATGATCATCTCAATAGATGCAGAAAAAAGTATTTGACACAATTGAACACTTCATGTAAAAACTCTTAATAAGTTACATATAGGAGGAACTTACCTGAGCACAAGAAAGGCCACATATGACAAGCTCACAGCTGACAGCATATTCAATGGCAAAAAGCTAACGTCTTTCACTCTAAGATCTGGAACAAGGCCGGGATACCCACGCTTGCCACTTCTGTTCAATTACATACTACTAGAAGTCCTTACCAGAGAATTAGCCAAGAAAAAAAATAAAAGGCATCCAAACCGGAAAGGAAGAAGTAAAACGATTTCTGTTTGCAGATGACATAGTCCTATATATATATATATATTTAAAAAAACCCTAAAATGTACACACACACACACACAGAGAGAGAGAGAGAGAGAGAGAGAGAAACTGTTAACTTATAGACATATTCAGTGAAGTGGAAGAATTTAAAATCAACATACAAAATTAGTTTCATTTCTATAGACTGAAAAAGAAATTAAGAAACAACTCCATTTACAAACGCATCAAAAAACCCAAAACACTTAGGAATAAACTTAACCAAGAAAGTGAAAGACTTGTACACTCGAAACTACAAAACATGGACAAAAATTTTTTTTAAGATGCAAATGGAAATATTTTTCATGTTCATTTATTGGAGGAATTAATATTGTTAAAATGTTCTTCCTTCCTGTAGGAGATAGCTTAAAAAATTAAGTAAAGAAAATGCTCTTACTTCCCAAATCAATCAATAGATTCGACGCAATCTCCAACAAAATCCCAATGGCATTTTTGCAGAAATAGAAAAAAAATCCTATTATTCATCTGGAAACACTAAAGACCCTCAAAGCCTGCAGTAATCAAAACAGTGTGGTACTGACATCAAAACAGGTATATAGACAAATGGAATAGAATACAGAACCCAGAATGGAACCCAGGCATATATGGTCAACTGATATTTACCAAGGGTGCCAAGAATATACTATGGAAAAAAGAATCTCTTTAATATATTGTGTTGGGAAAATGAGATATTCACAAGGAAAAGAATGAAATCAGAGCACTATCTCATGACACATACAAACATCAACTAAAATGGATTAAAGACTTAAATGTAAGACATGATAAATAAAATATTAAAATAAAACATGGGGGAAAAGCTTCTAGATGTTGGCCTGGGCAATAATTTCTTCTATAAGACACCAAGAGAGCACAGGCAAAAAAAAAAAAAAAAAAAAACAAAAAAACAGCAAAAATAGATAAGTGGAATTACATCAACTAAAAAGCTTCTGTACAGCTAAGAAAACAATTAACAGAATGAAAAGGCAACCTGTGGAATGGAAGAAAATATTTGCAGACCATATATCTGATAAGGAGTTAATACCCAAAATACGTAAGGAATTCCTACAACTCTATAGGAAAAACTCCAATAACTGATTCATGCTTTCTTGAATTATACTGAGAAAAAAAAATCATGTTTATTAAAATTTTCTTTATGTTTCTTATAGTTTACCTTCATTTATGTTTCAGAGTCTCTCCACAGGCCCCAGTTGGCTATTTTCTCTCTATTCGCTTTTAAAAGAGAGTTTTATCTGTGTCTTGCATTTATATAATTGGGGAGTATCCTTTTTGATTTCTCTTATGTGTTAAATGAATTCCTTTTGAATTCTGCAGTCCAGCAGCCTGAGGAGGTGTGCAGTGAACTGTAGGTCAAGAACCTAGATCTGCATCATTTCTTTCCTGCTGTGTGAGAAGCTGCCATGCTGTCTACTGTATCTGGTCACTACACCCAGGACAAGCTCAGACCCCTTCCTGATGTGTCAGTCTCTTGTGTTTGGACAAGCCGTCCCCTCCCTGCCTGATCTCTGCTTGGCTGCGTAAACAACTGGGAGTCCTATTTCAGCTGTTTTCCGGTCCCTCAGCAATGCGCATTTGCAATCTGAGTCCTACCTAATGTTGGAGTACCATTTGGCCCTGTTGGCCCCTCACTCTCTCCTTCTTGAAACTCTTTCCTTGCTTTCTGGGACTCTGATATTCCTCTGACTTGCCTTCTATCTTCACGACTATTTTTCTCAGTATCATTTGACAGCTCCTCTTGTTCAACCTGACCAGTACGTGTTTTCTCCTCACAAATCTGTCTTGGTGTTCTTTTCATTCACACACTCTCAAAGGGTGACCAACTACTGCAGTCTGTTCAAGCCTGAGAATGTTCCCATGACATACGACTTTCAGCGAGAAAATTGAGAAAGTCTCAAAGAAGAATGATTTGCTTACCCTCCCATACAAATCTTTGTTCCATTGATTTCAAGTACCATTTGGATGTCAAACACTCTAAAATTTATTTATTCGGCCCAGACCTCTCTTCTGATCTCATTTCCAGCTGTGGACTAGACATCTCTGTTTGAATGTTCCCTCCCACTCCAAAATATCTTCTACATTCTCTAACTCAGGATACTTTACAGCATTTATCCAGTTGTCCTATCCATCACAGGGAAATGATCCCCGACTCTTCCATCTCCCTCCATTCTCACATCCAATTAATCGACAAATTGTAATAATTGTATTTGATTTAAAAATGCTTTCATAATTGCCTCTCCATGATCTCTTACGCAGAATACTGTTGCATCTTGTTAAACGGTGTGTAGTCCATAGGATGTTTACGACTGTCTTGGTTCTACTCCATCCAGACAAATGTCCATATTTCACCTCTCAGCTCCTTGGAGATAGTCATGTATTTTGGCCATAACATATCAGCAGATGTGATGCAGGACACTCTGCTGTATGATGAGCTGTGACTGATTTGCTCCATTTTCCTCTCCCTGCTACAGCAAATAACAACCCTTCATGGTGGAAGCTTGTCAGTCTGCATCCCCGTGTGAGGACAAGGTGGACCAGAATCCGTGAAAGATGTGCAGCCTGAGTGAGAAAAACATTTTTATTGTTTGAGCCACTGAGATTTGGGGGATATTTATTACCATAGGACAACAAAACTTACACTGACAAATACACGTTGCCTCCACAGCTTCCACGTTCGGCTGCTCCAAACAATTTCCACCCAATAACCAGAACAATCTTTCAAATTATATGAAAAATGGATTAGTCAATCCATGTTCAATGATTTCTTATGGACTTAGGAAATACAATTCTTCTTTTTTTTTTTTTTGAGACAGAGTCCTGCTGTGTCGCCAGGCTGGAGTGCAGTAGCACAATCTCGGCTCACTGCAACCTCTGCCTCCTGGTTCAAGCAATTCTGCCTCAGCCTCCCGAGTAGCTGGGATTACAGGCGCCTGCCACCATGCCCGCCTAATTTTTGTATTTTTAGTAGAGACGGGGTTTCACCATGTTTGCCAGACTGATCTCGAACTCCTGACCTCGTGATCTGCCCGCCTCAGCCTCCCAAAGTGCTGGGATTACAAGCATGAGCCACCACGCCTAACCGGAAATACAATCCTTAATGCAGGCTATCATGCCTTGTCTCTCTCTCTAGCTTCTCTCTGCTTGTACCTCTCTCTCTCTCACACTCTTTTGCTCTCTCTATCTCTCTCTCTCTGGTTCTCTTTGTTTCAGACATAACGCATTTCTTTCAAATGCTCAACTGCTACATTTTCTTTTACCTCAGTATCTTCACAAACGTTTTGTTCATTCCTCCTCACTCGCCTTAAGAGCAATTAATTTTCTTTTGAGTGGTCTCCTAAAAGTTACCCTTTCTAGGATAATTTTTGGACCCCAGAATTAAATTAGGCTTGCCTGCTATATGCTTCTGTGGCACTCTGCTATTTTTCATAGTAAAACCCAGTGTACTTATCATTTATTTTTAAAAATTTCCCACTGGAAGCTCCATGAGGCCAAGGGGCTCTGCATACCTTGGTACTATTCCCAGCATCTGATTTAGAGTGCCTGGCACATAAGAGCTTACATAAGTATTTGTTAAGTCAATTGAATAAATTAACAACAAAAATTCCCATTGAAGTGGCTGTTAACTAAAGTGTGTGTTATGGGGATGAGACTTTTTCCCAAGGCTGGGGTATTTGGCACTTCTCTGCAATGTATTCTGCTCACACATGCTGTTGCTGATGCCTAGAATGCTATTCCTCTCCTCCCCCACCACACACACAAATTTCGTTTTCCATTTTCTCCACCCACTGTCTTGCTCTTTGCCTGACTAGTTCTCATCTATCCTTCAGGTCTCAGCTTAAATATAATTTCCTTGGAGAATATTTCTCACAGTCTCCAGACCACATCAGACTCACTCTTTTATACTGTCATGATAACTGATTCTTTTTCTTTTTTTATTTAACTTTGAGTTCAGGGGTACATGTGCAGGTCTGTTACATAGGTAAACTTGTATCATGGACATCTGTTGTATAGATTATTTCATCACTCAGTATTAAACCTAGTACCCATTAGTTATTTTTCCTGCTCCTCTCCCTCCTCCCTTCCTCCACCCTTGTGTAGGCCCCAGTGTATGTTGTTCCCCTCTATGTATCCATGTCTTTCATCATTTAGCTCCCACTTATAAGTGAGAACATGCGGTACTTGGTTTTCTGTTCCCACGTTAGTTTGCTAAGGATAATGGCCTACAGCTCCACCCTTGTTCCTGCCAATGATATGATCTCATTATTTTTCATGGCTTCATAGTATTCCACTGTGTATATGTACCACATTTTCTTTATCCAGTCTACCATCAATAGGCATTTAGGTTGATTCTATGTCTTTGCTATTGTGAATCGTGCTGCAATGAACATACATGTGCATGTGTCTTTATGATAGAATCATTTATATTCCTTTGGGTATATAGCCAGTAATGAGATTGCTGGGTTGAATGGTGTTTCTGTTTTTAGATCTTTGAGGAATCACCACACTGTCTTGTCTTCCGCAATGGTTGAACTAATTTACGCTTGCACCAACAGTGTATAAGCCTTCCTTTTTCTCTGCAACTTGGCCAGCGTTTATTTTTTGACTTTTTAATAATAGCCATTCTGATTGATACTGATTCTTTTCACTGCAGTCCTACAAAGTCATTTGGTTTGAGTTTCCACTGCTGTCACCAATATTACAACCAAGCTCACTTCTGCTTTTACCATTGCCCACTAATAGTTACTGACTGTGCACCATGTACTGGGCACTCTTGTGTGTCTTGCCTTACATAGATGATCTGCCTATAGCCTCAGAATGTCATCTTAAAAGAGGATTGATAAGACCTTGATTTGGAAATCAAATTTGCATTTTTACTTCAAAGCTTACATATTTTAACCAGTATATTTTATTTGGTTAATGTTTTTGACCCATACTCTGATTATTCTCCTTTGAATAACTGAATTTATTTTATTCACATTTATTGTTACGTTATCTTTGTTTGGCTTCATTTCTGTAGTTTCATTTTGTATCATGTTTTCTGTTTTTACTCATACATTTCTTTAAAAAAGTATTTATTGAGCATTGACAGTATACCAAGTATGATGTTAGATGACCCAAATATAATTTCTGCCTTCGTAGAATTGACTTCTAGTTAGGAGAGGCAAAAAATTATAATAATAACAACAAATAAATATGCAATGGTGGTGATAAGCGCTGTGGAAAAAAATAAAGTAAGAAAATAGAAATAAGAAGCATGGTTATGGGAAGGAGTGCTGCTATTTATTTAGGGAGGTCACTCGGGGAGTCACATTGATGTTTATTTTAAATGACTTCATTATAAATACTTCCTTTGTTTTCTTCTTTTGCGATGGGTATTTGTTTTGCTGTGTGTGTTTTCCATCTGATACATATGTTTATACAATTGTCTAACCATATGCATATATCTTTATTTTTATCATCTTCAGACAGTAGCTGTTGATGGTTTCTATGAAAGGTAAGGAAACCAAAGAAAGGATACTTTCTTTAGCTTCTCTCCTGCCCACGTCTATCTGATTTTGTTAAAGTTATGGCCTAAGATGGTCCCGTGAGACTCATGGGAGTTATGATATGTGAGAAATTCAGATTATGAGACATCTCCTGGCAAGCACATCTATGAGCAACTCAGCCACAGTGAGCGCCACTATGCAGCCACATTCTCAGTAGTATAGTTTGCACAGGTTTTAGTAAGCCCTGGCAGGTCCATGACTTGCTAGTTTGTAGTGGTGATGATCCTGTGAATTATTTGCATTGTTTGTACTGATTTTTGGGGTTATTTATTTATTTATTTTGAGACGGAGTCTCGCTCTGTCGCCCAGGCTGGAGTGCAGTGGTGCGATCTTGGCTCACTGCAAGCTCTGCCTCCCGGGTTCACGCCATTCTCCTGTCTCAGCCTCCTGAGTAGCTGGGACTACCGGGCCACCTGCCACCATGCCCAGCTAATGTTTTGTAGTTTTAGTAGAGACTGGGTTTCACCGTGTTAGCCAGGATGGTCTTGATCTCCTGACTTCGTGACCTGCCCGCCTCGGCCTCCCAAAGTGCTGGGATTACAGGCGTGAGCCACCACACCCTGCCTACTATTTATTTTTAATTTTTAACTATTTTCATGTTTTTAGAAACAGGATCTCGCACTTCCATCACCCAGGCTAGAGTTCAGTAATGCAATCACAGCTCATTGCAGCCCTGAATGCCAAAGGCTCAAGCGATCCTCCCACCTCCCAAAGTACTAAGATTATAGGCATGAACCACTATGCTGGGCCTTATTTTTATTTAAATTAAAGATTCAATTACTCAAACATTGAGTAGATACGTTTTATTTGTAACTGAACGAAGTACAATTATAATTATGCTTTTATTTTGATAATTCACTTTACAAGGAATTTTTTTTTTTTTTTTGAGATGAAGTTTCACTTTTGTTGCCCAGGCTACAGTGCAATGATGCTATCTCAGCTCACCACAACCTCCATCTCCCGGGTTCAAGCAATTCCCCTGACTCAGTCTCCCGAGTAGCTGGGATTACAGGCATGCATCACCACACCCAGCTAATTTTATATTTTCAGTAGAGACGGGGTTTCTCCATGTTGGTCAGACTGCTCTTGAACTCCCGACCTCAGGTGATCCACCTGCCTCAGCCTCTCAAAGTGCTGGGATTACAGGTGTGAGCCACTGGACCCGGCCTACAAGGATTTTTTAAGGAAAAGATTACCCTCCAAATAGAAAATTTCATTATGTTTTCTACTTTTTCAGCATCAATAAAAATTTACATTGTTTTCTGTAGCTATAGTTTTCAAAATTCTTTAAGTTGGTTTGACGAACATTTTCAATCTTTTATCATGTCTTTTCATTTGTCTCTTGAAAATCTCAATTAAGTTATCAGATACTTTGTTTTTTCCCCACAAGAACTTACGGATGTTATGTTTATTTTTTTCCTGCATATTTAAATATGTCCGTCTTGCTGTAAAACATTTGGTCCCATTCCTTAACTGAGGAGTTGTAGACATTGCTATAGAGAACTTTGAACCCAGTTCGATTCTTTCTTTTGCCCCATAGGTAGTTTTAAAAATATATGTGGTTATTTATTTATTGAGAGGCTGGGGAGACTATACAGAGGAGTTGCTGGATGTTATAGGATACGTAATCATGGAAGCCGAAAAATTTAATGGCTATGTTTCAGTTGATCAGTTTTTCTTGGGACACAGTGTGATCTTTCAATCATAAGACACGTATCTACCTTTGTTTTATAAAATGTCTTCTCTCATATGTTTGGATATTTTATTTCTGCCACATTTGTTCAGTTTCCTTTGGGGCGGGGGCGTTCACAAATTACATGCATATTTATTCACTATGTCTTATTTTCTCTGTAACTCTTTGGCTTTTCCACATATTTTGTTCATTTCTTTCTAACTCAGCCTGTCCTCCATGTTTCTCTTTCTCAGCAATATTTATTTTAATTTCAGCATGGCTTTAGCTTTAAATTTTTTTTCTCTTCTGCATTTTCGCCAGATCTCTCTCAGCTCACATTTATTTCTTTGTATTGCCTTATCATATCTTCTTTGATCCCTATATCTCTTTTTTGAGCTCTGATTTTCACAGGCACCATTATCAATTCTTTGACTCTGGATAAATGTTTGTGTGTACTGTTGTTCTGCTTGCAGAGTAATTCTTCTGAGGTCTAGCCTCCATCTGGCTTTGTTTGGCGTGTTTCTTTTTTCCATCCAGTTATATCCATGCATATTTCTCAGGCTGGCTCTTTTCTGATTATTACTTATCTCTAAATGGGAGCAATTTTTTCCTGGGTCAAGCATTTGCTAAAAAATTGGAGGAGGAGTACAGGAGGACATTTTACAGGGCACAAGGTACACTTCCTCGAACTTTGGAGTGGGTTTCTGCTAAGAGCTCAATTTCCTCCCCCTTTCTCCACTAAGAATGACTACGTAGTTTGCCTGTGTGTAATAGGTAGTCACACTTATGGGACGGGATTTAGTGTGTATCGCATTTCAGTAGACGGTGACTGCCACCTCTCTACCTTGCCATACAGGCCACTGGCTTTTCACGAAGATACTGTGTCTGTGTAATTTATCATCCAGCGCCGGCTCTCCCTGTCACTAGATAACATGGAATGGGACTTGGAGATGTTTCTAGTGCCCAAGCAGTCCCCACATCCAGACATTCCAACAAGGAGCCACTGGCTGGCCTTTTTAAGGTGATAGAATTTACATTTGCAGTACTCTGCCATGGAGTATATTCACTCTTGATATTTGCCACCACTTTGATCCAACTTTCATTTTGTTTAGCAGCTACATTTTGTAGTTTGTGGTTGCAGATGCTTCTCAGTTTCATGAGGCTTTCTCTTCTATGTTTTTTCATTCTTCTTGTTGCCTTTAATTGATTTTAGGAAGGAGAGTGGGAAAACATGTTTTTACTCCATTGTTAATTGGACAGCCCAGTATCCTTTTTATCCCCCTCTGTATACTTTCATGGTTTTTGCCAACAGGAGCTAGAAATATGAGGGGCATTGCCTCTCATCTGCACATTTGTTTCCTCTCTTCTGTATTCTTGCAGCGTACTGGCTTTGGACTTGATTCATGCCATTCTTTCATCCCCAAAATATGTATGGAACACCCATTCGGTGCCAGAGCCCTGATCAATGTTTTGTAATTCTTGCACTCATAAAGTATACAGTCCAGAAGCAGGTAAACATCAACCGACCGAACAAAAACATCTCAAAAAATTAATGTAAAATTAGGAACTACACTAAATGATCTAGATGGACCAATCTCCAGTGCAAACTTCTGTGATAATGGAAATCTTCTGTACCTACGTGTCCAATATGGTAGCCACTAATTGCATACGACTATTGAGCACTTCAGATGCAGGCAATGTGCTGAGAAACTGAATTTCAAACGTTATTTAAATTTAATTAATTTACATTTAAACACACACATGCAGGTAGTGACTACTTACTGGACGGTGCAATTCTAGAGGGAAAAGACAAGCGGTATGAGATAGAACAACAGGGAGGAAGTTTAGTTAAGGGTGTTTAACAAGAAAGATGTTACGTTTTACTTGAGACATAAAAGGTAAGAAGAGGATATCTAGGTAAAGGACATGGAAGAACATCATTAGAAACTGAAAGGAAAAAATGCGTAGGCCTTGAGGGAGGAAAATACGTGACGTGTACAGGAACCGAAAGAGAACCAGCGAGGGGGCAAATTGATGGAGGGGGAGGGCAGTGTAAAACAAAGTTCATTACCCAGTGGCATGGTTCAGTCACTCCAAATCCAGCATTAACTTTCTGCTGGGTTATCAGGGTTTGGAATGCCTGAAATCAGATTGAACTCATACTACCCCAAAATATTTGAACTGTCTTAGGGTCTACACATATGTAAAAATGGATTATATGTACAATTAGCTCTGAAATAATGATATTTTCCCCACACTATGCAGTGTGCTGCTAATGAAAAAAATTTAAAATATTGACAGGCTGTATTAGAAAGTAAAAACTTTATAGAGTAAGAAAGAAAGGGGGAGGCTAAGGAATCAACAATGAACTTCAGAATGAAAAAGAGATTTGGATTCAGGTCATCTTTTTTCTATTTTTACATCCTCTCCAGTGATTGATAGCGTTGCCTATTTTGTCAAATCAAAACCAGGCAACATTTTACTAAAAAGTGATCTGTACTCCACTTATCCTATTCATTTGCACAGAGGACTTTTAGGGCAGAAAACTATTCTGCATGATACTATACTGGTGTATGCATTTGCCCAAACTCATAGAATGTATGACAGCAAGAGTGAACCCTAATTAAACTATGGACCTGGGTGATAGGGACGTGCCAAAGTAGGTTCATCAGCGGTAACTAATGTGCCACTCCAGTGGAGAATGACAACAAGGGGTCAGGCTGTGCATGTGTGCACACAATGATGTAAGATAAATCTTTGTATTTGCCTCTCAATTTTGTTGTGAACTTACAACTGCCCTAAAGATAAAGTCTATTTAAAAAACCCAAAACAAACAGAAAAACCAACTTTATGGGTGATGGATACATTTATTATCTTAATTGTATAAGATGCATTTTGTGATGGTTTTACAGTATATACCCATGTCAAAACTTATCCAATAGTATACTTTAAATATGGACAGTTTATCATGTTTCAATTATATCTCAATCAAAGTGTTTTTTTAAAGTGATCTGTCATCAAAATGGGCTTATACATATGTTCATTTATGAGGCTTTCATAAGTTGATCTCTGGATGTAAAGTGATAAAGGCAGGTGAAGATGCTGAGGCTCTCGTCCTGTTCAAAATATCCATGAGCTGCTATGACTTGGGCTGGGCAAGGACAGGCAAGAAGGACAAGGAAGAAGCTGTGGTCATCAGCTTGTTCAGCTTCGAGTTGCACAGTAAATTTCAGACTGGATCACCAATGCAGAGTTCCAAGGGGCTGGCAGAGGTATACTTGGGGCCAGATTGGGGGAGGGAATCTAAGAGCCCTGGGAGGAGAGGGCTTCTGTCAATGAAGTGTCTGGGTGCTGTGGCTCACTCTCTCTTGGCTGGGAAGGCCTGGCCTTGAACCCCTATCTCCTGCTCTTTCTACTCCCTCTTCTTCCATTTAACTTAGTGGTTTTTTAAACCAAACTTGGTGCTTGTGAAGCAGGATATTTCCTGGACCCCATTCTTGGGTGGAAACTGGAGTGCATGGGAGCCAGCAGGGGCAAACTCCACTCACTCACTGCTCCACTCCTTGCAGGAGGGGTAGCACAGGTGATCAGGTGCGGGAGCCAGGGTAAGCACTTTTGGGTGCTGGCAAGAACGAACTCCATAGTGGCCCCATGCCAGCATCTAGAGGAGGGTGCCCACAACCCCCAAAGCCTGAGAAAAAGTGTTAGAGTACCCTTTTAGCTTTGTTGTCTGCAGACAGCTTAAGTATTAACAGCTCAGTGGAGGGTCAGTGTGACAGCCTTTTGCACCCACACTCATGGCACCGAGTTCTTGTCCAGGCTCCAGGAGGAATGAGATCACAAGAACGAATTGAAGGTAGTAAATGCAGGAAATTTTATTGTTGATGACAGTGGCTCTCAGTGGGAAGGGGAGCTGAAAAGGGGATGGATTGGGAAGGTAATCTTCCCCTGAAATCCAGCTGTCCCTGGCCAGACTCCTCTCTGAAGCTATACCATCAAGCTGTCCCTGTGAAGTCAAGCCCCTCTCTCCAATATCCAACAGTAGTCTCTGATATCCAACTGCTTTTCCTGTCTGTGCTGGCTGAGCCTGGGGTTTTTTATGGGCACAGGATGGGGGTGGGGAGGGGCACCGGTGGTCTTGGAAAAGGAAACATTCGAGCAGGAAAACAGGAATGTAAGTTCTCACTTTGGGCCACACTTCCAGGCTTGAGGGTGGGGCCCTCGCCAGAGACTGGCCCACTTCTGCCCAGAATTTCCCTGCCTCCTGTCCCTATCACTTGGGCTGTCACTTCTGTTGGATTCATTGAGAGTCCTGTTTGTCTCACGTATTCTCTAGAGAAACCAATTCCCATTGTAGCAAATGCATAGTGGGCTTATTGGAGACCAACAGAAGGGTGAGTGTTTGCATCTTGAATTCCTAGAGGGTGGGAAATCCCACTCTCAGAAAACTTCCCAAAATAAGGTACATCCATTCTAAGGTGTTCTAAGTGGCCATTATTAATCATAAAGAAGGCTCAAATATAGTGAAAGAGAAAGAGTTCTTAGATTTCTCCACTTTGGCTTCAAGGCGCCTCTGTACATCTATTTTTAGTGCATCTAATTTTATAGAGATCAATGGCAGATCCAAACCTTAAACAGCAATGCAGACAGTTCTAAGGTAGGAAGGAAGAAAGGAGAGAAAAGGATTGTTATGGGGCACAGAAAAGAGGAGAGAGGGCGGGAACAGCTGGAAGAAAGGAAGGGAGGGAGAGAGTCAGATACTAGGTAAGAAAGTGGGGAGATGTCAGGGAGAGAAGAAGAAGAGACCATGGGGCAGAGGTGAGGACGGAGGTGGGGGTGGGACTGAGAGCCAGACAGAAAGAGTGAGCAAGGACACAGAGTGGATTTGAGCTGATTCCTGCTGTCTGGCATAAACTGCTCCTGTCTGCTGATGATGTGAAGTGGTTGTGGGTTCTTATCTCGGCTCTTTGAACAGCAATCACTTCTGGAGCCACTTAGAACAAATCTTTTCTTGCTTTGAGAAACAGCAATGTGCTTTTGTTTTCAAGCCTTGGAATATAAATTTTGAAGTACAAATTTATTTTCTCAAGGAAGTTTGTACATCATAGAAAGAACAGAGACTTTTTTTCAGGATCTCTGCACTGGCAGTTATTATACAAACGATGGTGGACAAATTCCCTGGACCGTGAGGAGCTGCTTCATAGTTATTCTTTGAGAGAGGTAGACAGACTGTTCTAGAATGCCTGCAGGCTGTCTGTAATTCAGTATTTTATTTTTAGTGTTCCAAGCCCTGTAGGTACAAACTAAATCTAAAATTTGGGGAACAATTAGGTCTTCATTGTGTTAAAAAGATGAAGGCAGAATGGACAGAAAGAAGTCTTTTGGGAATAAACCATTCACTGCTCCTGCTCTTCAACCCTTGGAAGGCCACCTCCTCCCCACGATGGCCAGGGGTGTAACTGTCTACACAAGAGCCTCTAGACCCCACCTGCCCAGGGGTTGGGGCTGGGGTTGGGAATTCCACGTTCTCACAGTAAACTGTCAAGTCAGCGTTTCCTAAGCACACACATGTATCACTCTGGGAAAAAAAAAAAAAAAGAAAAGAAAATCCTAGCATTCTTCTCTGTAAGTAAGAAATGAAGACACCGAGGAGGGAAAACACCAATATGGAAAAACAAACTTTGTTTTCCTTAGGTTACAAGGCATCTCCGTGTATGAAACAGAAATAAAAAATGTCAGAAAACACTTTCTGCTAGTTCAATTCAATTTTTGGAATTATCCTGACAATAATGACATTCGTCAAACAGGAGGATAGTTTTTGGTTTTAGGCACTAATACTCAGTTTAAATCTGTCCTTTCTGAATAGGCGATGACATAATGGTCATAAATAACATCATATTTATTTGCAAATGCAGTTGTTTTTTGTTCAAAGGGATTCTGCTCATTTAAAAACATAAATCGAATGAGTACTTGGCTTCTGTCGGTAGTCTCAGTAAAGTACTACTGATAACACTAATGTAGTTCAGATAATAGTAATCATTTATTGTTTCAATATGTACTGTTTAAACGTAACTATGTTTATAGGGTTGAAAGGAAACTTGGAAGCGAAATAATCCTCAAACGTTTGAAATCCAGTTGAAAAGACAAGATAAGATAGTAATTAATTAGTCGGTTAATTAATCAATTAATTCATTTGTGCACCAAATGTTTATTGCCAGACACTTTGTAAAGTAATGTGGATATGAGCAAAAATAGACTTGATCTTTGACCTTGGGAAATCTTTAGTCTAGTGTGGGAGAGAGACGGGAATCAAATAACCATAGCAACAGATATAAAATTAAACTGCGAGAAGGGCCTTAGCCTGTGTTATGAGAGTGTAAACTTGTAATTACTGCCTCATATTTGTATGAGGGTTTGTAAAGCTTTAAGGCACGAGAGTAGCGTTTTAACTGTTTCAGATGCGTCACAATGAAGGGGTGAGTTAATTCCTTTAGTAAACAAACATGTATTATTTTTAAAAATGCCTGTGAGATTAGAAGTCTAAGAGGTCATTGGAAAAGCCGGAGTCTGCATTTAGAGCAAAGGTTTGAAAGTGAGAGGGATCAGCTGGTCCTCAAGGATCAGTTTTGCAGACGAAGGGGCAAGGCAGCAACATGTGTGGCAAGAGAGGAGAAGGAACACATGTGTGATGGGGCTAGATCGTCAGAGGCCTTGAAGGCCAGGCTCAACTCTTGTGCCTAGAGTCTAAAGGTTCGTGGTCCCCAAACCCAATGATCTCACATCACTTAGATAATTTTTTTTTAAGATACAGATTTCCAGGTTTCAGATTAACCTAGTCATTCTCAATCTGGAGCAAGACACTTGGCAATTGCTTTAAAACATAGTGGATTGGCCAGGCGAGGTGGCTCATGCCTGTAATCCCAGCACTTTGGGAGGCTGAGATGGGTGGATCACAAGGTCAAGAGATCAAGACCATCCTGGTCAACATGGTGAAACCCCATCTCTACTAAAAATACAAAAATTAGCTGGGCGTGGTGGTGCACGCCTGTACTCCCAGCTACTCAGGAGGCTGAGGCACAAGAATCACTTGAACCCAGGAGGCGGAGGTTGCAGTGAGCTGAGATTGCACTGCTGTACTCCAGCCTGGCGACAGAGCGAGACTCTGTCTCAAAAAAATAAAATAAAATAAAATAAAATAAAATACAGTGGATTGTAGAAAATTTGAGATGTAATAAGGCCAAAAGATCAGAAGGCAGCTGCCACTGACAACAAAGTTGTTGCTGACAGTGAAGGCAGGCCACACCACACAGGGCAAGGTGTGGAAACACCTCAATCGATCAGGAGTCAGGGGAGTGGGGACTGTGGGCCAAAAGCTTTCTTGGGGTTCCTGCAGCAAGGAACAGGTGAGGCAGAGTAAGCAGATTCATGATTGGCTAGTTTGGATAATTTTAGTGGCTCTGGGGCATGGGGCTGTCCCCAGTTGCCTGGTACCTGGCCCTGAGGTTATTAGGTCAGGTGGAGAGTGGCCTGCAGTGTGAAAGCCCAATAGAGGAGGTGGTTGGTGTGTGGGCTCCGGATGGATTGGTTTGTATTTGAAAATCATATTTATTATACCTAGGAACTGGCTAACTCTGGCAAGAGCAGCCTTCCAGGGCGAGCAAGGCTCCAGGTATCAAAGCCTCAGAATACAGAAAATAAAAGGCATGGTTAATACCACAGTTTCTGGGGATATTTTTGGATCTTACAACTAGTGGGGGAGCTACAGACCCCTAATGAGTGAAGGCCAGGACACTGCTAAACATCCCACCAGACACAGAACAGGCCCTGCCATGAGGAATTATGTAGCCCCCAGTCTCAATAGCTTGAAAGTTGAGAAACCCTGAAAATTTGCAAAGTCCCCAAGGACAACCCAGGAATCTATATAATTTTGAAACTCCCGAGAAGATTCAGAAAGATAACTTGATTTGGGGATCACTGGTGTAGACAGTTGGGAGCCACTGAAGGGTTTTGAGCAAGAAGGTGGTTTGGGGTTAAAGTTTCTGGAAAAAAAAATTCAGATGTACTGATGCAGTAAATATACAAGAAATGGATGAAAAAGAGTGACATCAACTTTAGGGCCACACAAACTCTGAGGCAGGAAGAAGAAGAATGGGATCAGTTGGGTGACAAATGAGGTTTCAACTTCATCTTTAAAATTTTGCTTCTTAATTAGAGATCCAAAGCAGATTTGGATAAATGTTATTGCTTAATGATGTTGGAGATTGGGTACATGGATAATTATGATATTATTTTTAGCACCCCTCTGAATATTTCAAAATTCCTATAATAAACAGTTGAAAAAGTCATGCATATGGGACATCTAGCACTGACATAATAGGAGATAAAGAAGTTGAAAGTCCACACACCGGTGGGAGAAAAACATATTTTCTCATCAGAAAACTCATTCCATCTTCACACAGTTCTGACTGCGGAAAAGATATAGCTTTTCTGTATTTCAATATATGGAGAGGGCTACAATTGTCCCCAACTACTGTCCAATTTCTGAGCCTTCTGTGTTCCATGGTCCTCACTATGGAACCTCTCATACAGGTGGCTTGGTCCATGAGACAGGAACTATGTCTTATTTTCATTGTATCTACACAGCTTAGCACAGTTCTTAGTCAACAGAAGACAGGTAACACATATTTATTGAACATCTAATCGCTCAGTAGTTCCACCCCCCCACCCCCAAAGTGGTAGAGTTGCAGCCCGCATTCTTGGTTGTTTTACCTAAGAAATGGAATGAATGTTCTATTGCCTTTCTCCCCTGAAAATGTTGAATCCCATTAGTGCGCAAAATTTCTCTGTATTCTCAGAATGAGAGATTCTGAGAGTGAGTGGTACACGACATTTGGTAAAAGAAATGTGTGTTTTGAAAGAATTAACCATCTACCCTTTAATCATGTAGGGTCAAGGGATACCTCTTCTACGGCTATAATTTATCTCACAGGACATAATGTATGAAAAGTGCTTTGCAAATGTTATATGAATCTAAGGTGATAGTTGCAAGTCTACTCTCATGTATCCCAAAGCATGTATCATGGTTGTAATTTCACACGGTTGTTTGAGCGATGATTTGACTTGAGTCTGCCTTTCCTTCTACAATGTAAGCCCTGAGGTTTGCTCACTACAGCATCCATCACATTTATCACAGGGCCTGAAGAAGTAAAGTAGACTTAACAAGAAAGAACCAGGAAAAGCATATGAAAAGTAGAAAGGATGACAGCAGATGTCAAGAAGAATGCCTAAAATAAAATATGTAACAATAAAGACTACAGTCTTGAATTATAATTCTTAAATTTCAATTTTGCTTTAAAAATTCAATGCCACGCCTGTAATCCCAGCACTTTGGGAGGCCAAGGTGGGCAGATCACCTGAGGTCAGGAGTTCGAGTCTAGCCTGGCCAACATGGTGAAATCCCATCTCTACTAAAAATACAAAAAATTAGCCGGGCATGGTGGTGGGCACCTGTAATCCCAGATACTCGGGAGGCCGAGGCAGGAGAATCACTTGAACCCGGGAGTGGAGGCTGCAGTGAGCTGAGATTGCTCCGCTGCACTCCAGCTTGGGTGACAGAGCAAGACTCCATCTCAAAAAAAAAAAAAAAAAAAAAAAAATTGAATGCATGCTTTTCACGCAATTATTAGTTGGTACTCATTGAGCATTTTCTATATGTCAAATACTACACTATTTGTTTTAATTGTATTATTATATTTCATTTTTGAAACAACTATTAGAAGCACATATTAATATTATTTTTCTTTAAAGAAAACACATCTTAATCAAAATGACTCAGGAAAGTTAAAAGGAACATTGATAGTTAAAGCCTTACTCATAAACACTCAAAGAAAGATGGGTGCAAATATTTATACTGGATCAAAATGCAACACACAAAATGTTACTTTAAAAAAGGGAGTTGTATTTCAAAAGGCACACTTCACTATGAAAATATAACTCATACACATAAATAAACAACATCACCTCAAAGTACACAAAGGACACCAATTAAAAATACAAGGAGAAATGAATAGAAACCCAATAAAATAATTTACCACTATTGGTTTTTAAAAGACACAAAAAGTTACAAATAATGAAGACTATAATGAATTTAAGTAAGAAAGCTAATGAAAGTACTATAACAGATATTGGTAGTACAGACTTGAGCCCTCAAAATGGAATTCATTTTATTTAAAAATACACATTAAACATTAATATAAACTGATCGCATATTTATTTACAAAATAAACCTTAGTATATTTCCCAAAGCAGAAATTTTATAATAGCAGGATCTAAACATACTGTGGTAAAAATACATATAAATTACTGATGCCAGTTTAAATAAAACAAACCCAACCTCATAAAATGAAGACAATGTCCTAAATAAATAGCTTTTGTATCTACGAGAGGAAAAACTGTAATTCAGAATCACTTTGAAAATACTGATGAGAAGGCTCCTTATGAAAAACTATGCAATGTTGCCACAGTTGTACTCACGGGCAATTGCACAGTTTTAAATATCTTATTATTAATAAGAAAAGATGAATATTAAATAAGTATTTAACTAAGATATGAGAAAAGAAAGGCATAATAAGTGCTTTAGGAAAGCAGGAAAGAGAAAATGAAGAAAGAAGCAGAAATTCATTGGCAAAGAAGGAAATCTTAAAATTTATTTAAAAAATCTGAGATCTGGACCTTTGTAGTATCATACCTGAACCAACAATATAAACAAACTTTACAAGTCTAACTAAAAAGAAAAAAAGAAAACACAAATATACGAAATTAGTTACAAGAGAATGATGCTATTGATAAGAAAGAGTGTAAAAGTACTGCAAGAGAATACTGCCTGCCGCTCTGTGCTAATAAACCTGAAAATCTCAATGAAAGGGATGATTTTCTAGGAAAATATAAATGACCAAAATTGACTCAGGATGGAGCAGTAAACCTGAATAGAAAAAATAACTAGGGAAGACATTGAAAGTGTTGTCAAAGGCTTACCTCCAAAAATGGCTCTGGCTCAAATGTTTTTATGAACAACGTTTTTCCAAGTTGGAAGAACAGATCATTCTTCTGCTCTATAAAACTGAGAGGATAGAAGATCCAAAGCTTCCTCATTGGTTTTATAAAGCTATCCTAACTCTGGCTCTGAAATGACAACACTAGCACAAGAGAAGGAAAACACAAACTATCTTCCCATTTGTATAATCAGAAAGAAGATAGAAGCTGAATCTGATATTATGTCAAAAACATCATGTCCTATGGCCAAGTTGCATTTTTTCTAAAGAAAGAAAATTAGGAGAGCTACTATTAAAATATATAACATAAATAGGCCCGAGAAAAATATTATATAATCACCATAATAAAAATGTATTAGATAAAAATCAAATATTAATATTAGAAAATTGGGAAAAAGGTAATTCTTGACATGAGATAAAAAATCTATTTATTTTAAACCAGTGAAGAGAACTGTTTCACAGAAGTGTCAGATACATATCTTCCATCACTATAATTATGCAACATTTCTTGGAAGTTCCAGTCAATGCAATAAAACAAACAACTCTAACAAGAGGGGTGGTCAATGGCGAAAAGACAAAGTTGTCATTTTCAGGTGATATATGATTTTTTTTTTCATTTTTTTCCCTTGGAAAATCAAGATAGGCAGTAAAAATATATTCAGACTAGTGAGTTACACAGAAAGCTGGCTAAAAACAAAGTAAACAAGCAGCAGCCACCGCAACAAAAGCCACAATAACTCTTTTAGACATTTCAAAAACCAAAGAGCATTTTTTAAGAGATTTTATTCAAGAAAACATACATAATAACTAGGAACAAGCTAAAAAAATCAGGATCTGTGTAAAAAATGCTCCAATATATTATCAAGATATATTAAAAATGGCACAAAAATGAAATAAATTTTATTTCTAGAAGGAAAGACATTAGTTATAAATGTAATTATTTCCTAAATAAGATGTAAGTTTATATTTCCCAATTAATTTCCTAATGATGTTATTTGCAACTTGAAAAAGTGATTTTGAGGAGTATTCAACAACACAGAGGAATGAAGATGGATAATTGCAGGATTTAAAAGAAGAGTTCTGTAGAGACATTGCTAACATGTTTATAAAATTGCAATAATCAAAACAATATAATAGTGTCTAAGACAGATAAAGGAATGAAAGAAATGGCAACCTAAACATATATGACAGAAGTAACTTTTTAAATAATTGGAGACATGATGCATTCATTAGTAAATATTACTGAGAAAATTGGTTAGTTCTAAAAACCATTTATGTATGTTATAATGACAAAAACTACACTTACAAAACAAACCCCAGATGGATCAAATATTTGAATGAAAAAATTACTACAATTATGGCAGGCTAAAAGAAAATACGAGTATTAAAGATAGAAGCAAGTCTTAAGTAAAACTCTTTAAAGTAAGAGACAATTAAAAAATTAGTTTAGGTGTAGAAAAATTAAAGACATCAAAACCACTATAGAACTAAATGCCAAGGACACACTGGGAATAACAGAATATTTATGATAGACAAAGCGTTACTTTTCTCACTATGGAAAGTATGTATGTATGTAAGCATGCATGTGTATTTATTGCTATTTATATATATTTATACACACATACCAAAGAGTAAAGGGCAATCACTGTTAACCAAAAATTGCCAGTTTACAAAAAAGCAAAGTTTTAATATGAAAAAATTCAATCTCTATAGTTATTAAAAATACAAATGAAACAACCTATGTTGTCAACATACCAAAGGTAAAGATAAAATATTTCATCTGTATTTCTCAGAGTGTGAGATGTGCAATCATAAACTATCCATGGGTAAAGCAACAGTCAACGGTAATTAGACAGCTTCACTGGAATTTGACTGGGTTGGTCTCCCCTTTTTATTTTCTGAGGGTGAAACTTTATTACTTAATTTTTCTGTGCCACAGTTTTCTCCTCTCTACTACGAGGAAAACAATAGTAGTGACTTTTAATACAAGAGTCCAGTCAGTCACAGGGCTCCCTCTGACCCAGCATCCTCACTTCCAGATGCTCTGAGAACTCCTGTGCTTGCTTGTCTAATTCACAGAGATCATTAACCAGAGGTGACCCCACTCCAGAAGCAAAACAAAACAAAAAGCAACACGAAATTTCAACTCATTAAAATATTAAACACATGCAAATGCAAAAGTAAATGAGGCTCCAAATGAGGTAGGCTCTGAGTGCAATTAGGCTAAAAGCTAGAGATTAGGTTCGAATTCAGGCTCCACTAATTAGGTATGAGAATTCAGCAAGTCACAAGATCTCACTAAGCCTCAGTTTCCTCATCTGTGAGATGGGGCTGGAGGCAGGAGATGAAGGTAATAACTAATAATTAGTAGTTAAGTAATTAATAATTAACATAATAATGTTAAATATTTAAAATAGTGAAAGGGATAGAGTAAGTGCTCAGTAAATGTTAATACTTAAAACAAAAATCTTAACCACTATGAAGAGCAGTTTGGATGTTCCTCAAAAAACTGAAAATAGAGCTATTACATGATCCAGCAATCCCACTGCTGGGTATATACCCCAAAGAAAGGAAATCGGTGTATCAAAGGAATTTCTGCATTCCCATGTTTATTGCAACACTGTTCACAGTAGCCAAGATTTGCAAGCAACCCGTGTCCATCAACAGATGAATAGATAAAGAAATTATGGTACTCATACACAGTGGAGTACTATTCAGTCATAAAGAAGAATGAGATCCTGTCATTTGCAACCACATGGGTGGAAATGGAAGTTATTATATCAAGTGAAATAAGCCAGACACAGAAAGACAAACTTTGCATGTTCTCACTCATTGTGGGAACTAAAAATGAAAACAATTGAACTCATGAAGATAGAGGATAGCAGGATGGTTACCGGAGGCTGGAGAGGGCAGTGGTGGGAGGAGGAAGTGGGGATGATTAATGAGTAAAAAATGTAGTTAGAAAGAATAAAACCTAGTATTTGATAGCGCAACAGGGTGACTATAGTCAATAACAATTTAATGATACATTTAAAAATAACTAAAAGATTATATAATTGGATTGTTTGTAATACAAAAGATAAATGCTTGAGGTGATAGATACCCCATTTACCATGATGTAATTATTATGTATTACGTGCCTGTATCAAAGTATCTCCTGTAACCCACAAATAAATACACCTACTATGTACCCATAAAAATAAATGAAAATCTCACGTGCATAATCTTTGATCTAGTAATTCCACTGCAATGCCTTGAGGAAATAATTTGGGATGTGTATATAGGTGTGTACAATTTAATTATCATAACAGTTTTTTTTCTTTTTTCTTTTTTTTTTTTTTTTTTGAGACGGAGTCTCACTTTGTCGCCCAGGCTGGAGTGCAGTTGCGTGATCTTGGCTCACTGCAAGCTCCGCCTCCCACGTTCACGCCATTCTCCTGCCTCAGCCTCTCGGGTAGCTGGGACTACAGGCGCCCGCCACCACGCCCGGCTAATTTTTTGTATTTTTTTAGTAGAGACGGGGTTTCACCGTGTTAGCCAGGATGGTCTCGATCTCCTGACCTCGTGATCGCCCGCCTCGGCCTCCCAAAGCGCTGGGATTACAGGCGTGAGCCACCACGCCTGGCCGATTATAACAGTTTTATTTACAATGGGAAGACAGTAAAAACAGCTTGAATTTCCAATGTTTAGGGCTTGGTTTAATAGATTAGGGCCCATCTAGAAACTGATAATAGGAAACTATTACAATTATGCACTCAAAGAATATTTAAAGATATAGAGTAATGCTCACAATAAAGTGTTAATTTGAAAGAGCTAAATTACATATAAAGTATAGGCCGGGCGCAGTGGCTCATGTCTGTAATCCCAGTACTTTGGGAGGCCTAGGCGGGTGGATCATGAGGTCAAGAGATTGAGACAATTTTGGCCAACATGGTGAAACCCTGTCTCTACTAAAAATACAAAAATTAGCCAGGCATGGTGGCGTGCGCCTGTAGTCCCAGCTACTCGGGAGGCTGAGGCAGGAGAATGGCATGAACCTGGGAGGTAGAGGTCGCAGTGAGCCGAGATTGCCCCACTGCACTCTAGCCTGGTGACAGAGCGAGACTCTGTCTCAAAGAAAAAAAAGAAAAAAGTGTAGTATGGAGTTTACTTTATAGTATGGAATTCATAGACCTATATTTAAGATATATGTATATATCTTAACAAAAATGCTATAAGTATAGAATTAAATATTAATTGTGGTTAGCTCTGGGTTGCAAGGTTATGGATTCAATTTTCTTAATATTTTCTGCATTTTTTCCAATTTTCAAATGCACATAAATTATTTTTATAATCTGGGGAAAATGTGCATCCGTGATGTAGTAACATTGTCACTTAGCCACTAACTCACTACCAGGAATGTTCTCCCTCTCTCTGCTCTGACCCCTTTGAGACTCAATTTCACTGCTATACTGCTTCCTTCTCCGCTCAGTTGGGTGGTGGTGCCCAGATTCCGCCATTCGCTTCTGTTGTCAGCAGAGAGCAGCCCGGAGCAACAGCCAGGCTGCAGTTGCTGTGGGTTCTTTGCAATATCCTCTTTAGCCACCTTTCCCATCAGCTGATCTGCTAAAACGAATACCTAAATGTCATTTAACCATGACACCTAGCTCACTTACCATATATGGAAACTATGGAGTTACAGTTTGGTAATACACAGCCCTGCCTCCAGGAGCTGGCAAGCAAGTGGAAGAGACTCGCCCAGAGTACCAGACAATGTTATACCACAGTTTACAAAGATGACGCCCACACTGTCTACCCCTGTGGCAGGTCAATGTTGACAGCACAGGGCCACCAGATTTCACAAGTAAAAATACTGCATGGGACAAAAATGGCATGAGGCATACTTTAAAAATTATTCGGCCGGGCGTGGTGGCTCACGCCTGTAATCCCAGCACTTTGGGAGGCCGAGGCAGGTGGATCAACTGAGGTCAGGAGTTCGAGACAGCCTGGCCAATATGGCGAAACTCTGTCTCTACTAAAAGCACAAAAATTAGCTGGGCATGGTGGCAGGCACCTGTAATCCCAGCTACTCAGGAGGCTGAGGGAGGAGAATCGCTTGAATCCAGGAGGCGGAGGTTGCAGTGAGCTGAGATCACACCACTGCACTCCAGCCTGGGCGAAAAGAGCGAGACTCCCGTCTCAAAAAAAAAAAAAAAAAAAAAAAAAAAATCAAATGTATCTAAAATTCAAGTTTAACTGGGTGTCCTGTATTTTATCTAGCAACCCTAGGCAGAAATTATTTCCTCCATCTCCTCTCCCTACCCCCATTTCACAAATGAGGAAACTGAGACCAGTGAGGTCTTGTGACTTGCTGTATTCTCATATTTAATCAGTGAAGCCTGAATTAGAACCTACTCTCTAGCTTTTAGCTTAATTGTACTCGGAGTTTGGCTCATATGTGGCCTCATTGACTTTCGCATTTGCGTGTGTCTCAATATTTGAATGGGCTCAGCGCAAGTGAATTTCTGTTTTGCTTCTGGAGTGGAGTCATCTCTGGTTAGTGGTCCTCCGTCAATTAGACAAGCAACCACAGGGCCTCTCAGAGGATCTGGAAGTGAGGATGCTGGGTCAGAGGGAGCCCTGTTGCTGAGTCGGCCCCTATAGATGGGTAGCGCGCCTGCCCTGCTGCTGTTGAGAGAGCTCTTCACCACAGGTGGCTGTGCTGTGCACCCCACGGGAGAGCAGAAATTTGTGTGCAAATAAGCCTCGAAGTCTAAGCCCAACTGCTTAGGGTGCATGGACAGAGACACCCAGGGCTCCCTGAGCAGTACCCCTTCACTCATACCTCCTCTCCAGAGCCCAGGGGGGGTACCTCGCCCAGCATAGGTGCCTGATTCACAAGCATCGAATGAGTACATCAGTGCTTCCTGTTTCGCCAGAGATCTGGTTCCTGCAGTGGGCTCTACCTGCCAGCATTCCTGGTTGGCCTGTGGCAGGGAGCAGGAGACACTTATTTACTGCTCCAGGCTGAATCGCTTCACGGAGGGGCCTGAAGTGGCAGTCAGGGGGACTCCACCTTCCATAGAGACTCTGGCTGAATTCCAGATTTAACTCTGAAGAACTGAGTTTTAGGCATTTGTGCTTAGCCCACTTGACACATACAGGGGCAGAGCTATTTCATCACACCCTGTGTACTTATCGTCAGACATCGCATTATGGAAATCTACCAGACAGGAACCCACTCCCTTTCTCTGCTTTTCTCTCTGCTTTCTGGTTTTGTGGAGAGACCAGGCTCTGGAGTGCAGAGAGATCTCCACAGGTGCATCTGATCCAGCTGGACACCAGGAGATGGTTTTGGTTGTACCTTTTCAAGTTCCCTGCCAGAGACAGCACTGGCTTTTCTTCGCTGGCTGCCCAGCTGACATGCTAGGCTTCTCTGGTGAAAAACAAGCATTTCAGAGTTGCCCAGAGAGGACTGAGTGTGGAGGTCATGGCCTTGTGTCAACCTGGCTTGCTGGTTCAGGACCCACTCACCCCGGAGGTCCTCTGGGGGCTTCAGACACCTGCTCTTCCACCTTCCCTCCCCTGCCTATTCCTTCTTGCATTGGAAGAAGGAATTAAATGTCTGCCATACTTCAGTGGACAGAGCAAGGGTCTCCAGACACTGCTGTGCCTTGGCTGGTGTTATCTCCTCTGAATTCAAGTCCTGGCAGACAAGCACCATGTCTTTGAGAGTTGTGTGTCATTTCTGGTACACAGACAAGGCTCTGGGACAGAACACTTTTGCTGCAGGGATCCAAAGCAAATGAGAGATTGGAGAAATCGAAGCTCCCTGGTCAGCGAGGCCCATCTGTCTGTCTGTCTCTCTGTCTGAGCTCAGAGGTGGTGAACAGCAACCTCAGGGAGGCATCCAGGCTAGGGAGGGGGCGGGTCAGATCTTGCTAAAATTTCATAAGACAAGCTTTGAGAGATTCAGAAAACAGCTGAATAAAACCCCCAAACCTATCGAGAGCTTTATGTTCATTAAAAAAGAGTTGTTTCTGTTCCTATCAAAACAAACAGTCGCTCCGGGCTGTGGCTCTCTTATGTTATTGTTAAGTGCCAGGATACTGTGACTTTTTGAGTAAAGAATTATTTTAAGATCAGCCCAAGGAGGTGTGGCTGACTTCAGTTGCAAACACAAATTTAAAACAGTGGGGTTCTTAGAGGATTTATGTTTGACTTTCTGCAGTTCTTAAACCGCTACACTTAATAAGTACTATGATGAGGTATCAGTTGTATGTTTCTCAAAACTGTGTTCACTGATCTGACTATCTCATATTAAACAAACAGTAATAGCTTTCAATAGTGTGGCTCAAAAAAAAAACAACAGCAACAACAAAAGTTCCACTTTGAGCCTAACACATGTTAAACTATCCCTCTCTCTCTCTTTGACTCATTCCATGATTTAATTAGCACCTTCCATGTGGTGTATTAGGCACCAGGATATAAAGCCAGATAAGCTAGGCTGTCAACCTCAGAGTAACTTCTGAAGGGAGACAGACACATAAACAAACGCAGGGAGTGAAGTGTCAGAAATGCAATCCTGAAAAATCTGCCTGGAAACTATGGAACTTGTGGTGACTTACTGATAGGAATGCTCTTCCTTGAGTAGAAGCATTAGAAATAATGCATAGAATATAAAAAAAAAATTCACATGCATAGAAGAACTCATAAAAAAATAAAGGAAATCACTAGATGCCAAAAGAAAAAAGAAGAAATTTAATATCCAAATGGTAAGAGTAACTAGAAACCTCAGATCCAAATGCAGAGCTTAGGGGCCGGGAGCCTGGGATCCTAGCACGAGCTGGGGAAAGAAGGCACAGCTTTATTCACTGCAAAGGCAAGGAAGCTAGAACTAGACCCCTCCATAAAGTGTGGCGTCTCTAGGAGGGCTCTGCCAGGTAAAGGCTGTGGCTCACTGAATCAGCAAAGTGAGGAGAGGGCTCGCCTTCCATGTGATGCCTTGGATGGAAAAAAAAAAAAAAAAAAAAAGCAGCTCTTATAAGAAGTTGAAAGCTCTATTCAACTTGTTATTATAGATTCAGCGTCCAAATTTACAGAACCTGTGCAGAAAATAAAAAGTATAAAAACCTGCCACCTGAGGAATGGAGCACAGAAACTGGTTCAGCACCCATGAATGACAGAGAAGCCACTGCCCAAAGGGACCGAGGATGGGTGGAGGGGTTTTGTAATGTGATCTGACTCACACATAAGAATGATCCCTCTGGGGTAGTGAGAGGGAGGGAGCAAGGACAGATGGAGAGAGCTGCCAGGAGACCAACACACAGTTCCAAGTAAACGCGGGCGACAGCCCAAGCTAGACATTGCAAAGGACCAGCAAGGGTTCCTGCTCTTGGGTTTCGTCCCTGCTTCTTTACGCCCATCTTGAACATCAGATATCTTCACTCCCACTTTTGTCTGTATTAAGAGAAAGGCATTTTCTGCCCCACCCCCCAGGCCCATCCATCTTGTGTAAGCTGAGGCCCTTCTGCCCCATGCCAGGGCCACAGCTAGTCTGAATGTCCCACCATCCAGGGGAACCCTCAGGCACTTGAGTCCAGCCATGCCCACCACACCCTCTGGCCATCTGTAGACTTCTTTTCACATGCTCTGTACTTCCTTCCTCCCTCCTGAGCCAGTCTCCCATCTCTCTCTCCCCAAAACCTTTTCACCCTACCATTTGGGGATAAAATACACAAAACAATACTTTCCCTGACTACCAAGCTCCTCCACATCACCAGATTCTTCAGTAAATATTTTCTCATGTCCATGTCTTAAATAAGACCGGGCTCTCCCCTAAACACAATTTCCCTCTGACGCTCTTTCATTCTCCCACACCCCACACAGCTCAAGACCCAAAGGTGCAGTGTGTGTCTTCAACATGTGTATTACAAATATTTTAATTGCCTTAAAAAAGAAACAGAGAGTCTCGTGTGAGGCATGTGCAGAAACACACTTCAGCAGCCTGCACACAAAGGCTGGGATTTCTTGTCAAACCACGTGGCCACTTGCCAGATGAATTATAGTCAATGAGTTCTCAAAGACCATTCAATTGCAGAAAGTGCTTGTATCATGAAATTTCTCTTTCAGATTTAATACGCATATAGAGTCAGTTTCATACACACTTAAGAAAGATGGAAAGAAGGAAGGCTTTCATTTTTCCTGGTAGGAAGATTTTCAGGGTATCCTACAATTAAGTAACTGAAGCAATTTTTTTCTCTCTTCCTAAAAATTGCAAGGTAGAGAAACTATTTCTGCAGGTGATTTCTGCCTCCCACGCAGCTGACATGTTCCTGTGTAGCTGTTAATCACAGCTAAGGGCAACATAAAAGTCTCTATTGGAAATATATAAGCACGGTTGTCTTGTGATGACATGAGGATGATGATGATGATGTAATTATTGAGCCAGTACCTACTAGGAGTTATTCCAAGTGCTTTATAACTATTAAACCATGTAGTAAGTATTATTATGGCCATTTTACAGTTAAGGAAACTGAGGAAAAGTCAAGTCACTTGCCCAAGAAAAGTCAAGGTCAAGGTCATAGTACTGGGAAGCGATACAGTTGATATTCCATTCCAGGCTACCTGATTCCTGAGAATTCACTCTTAACTACTACACTATTGAAAGTTAGCATAAAACATAGCATTGTATAAAAACATAGCAATCCAGATATTGTGATAGGTAATTATTTGTATCATTTTTCTAAGGGGTTTATGACTATGCATATTCCTACACTGGTAGGTTTATACAGGTACAAAACTTCTAACTTTTTTTTGAGACAGAGTCTCGCTCTGTTGTCCAGGCTGGTGTGCAGTGGTGCGATCTCCACTCATTGCAAGCTCTGCCTCCCGGATTCACGCCATTCTCCTGCCTCAGCCTCCCGAGTAGCTGGGACTACAGGTGCTCACCACCACGGCCAGCTAACTTTCTGTATTTTTAGTAGAGATGGGGTTTCACCATGTTAGCCAGGATGGTCTCCATCTCCTGACCTCGTGATCTGCCCGCCTCAGCCTCCCAAAGTGCTGGGATTACAGGCATGAGCCACTGTGGCTGGCCCAAAATTTCTAACTTTCTTGAGGAAGATAGGTGAGAAAATGGAGACTGTATTCAAAAATGTCTTTACAAATTACAAGCTCTCTTGCATCTACTTTTTTCTTTTTTCCAACTGCCTATACCTGGATTCTCAGCCATGCAATTGATGTGTCAGAGTTTATAGGGGTCTCCATTTGTCATTCGGTTGCCTCCTTCAGATAGCTGCATCTATTTGCTCCTACATATGTGTAGCTCAAGTCACCTATCCTGTGAGACCCTAGAAGACGTCTCCTGAGAACTTGGTTTTAGAAGATGACATAATTTTATAATAAAATTGATTTTTGTTGGAAGAGCTCTTTGACTAGTACTAGTGCACTTGCTTAGATGCTGAATCCTAGTTTTTCAGGCGTTCTGGCTTGGGTCCAAATCAGCCCTTCTGGGCTTTATTCTCCAGTGTAAAAGAAGCTGCCAGCACCAGCCTCTCTTCCCTCTTTGAGTAACCAATTTTGAATGTGTGTTTCTACTCTCTGTTAACAATTTTCTGATGGCACAAGTTTAATATTTCAATACCTGTGGATAATGATGATTTCCTCTATAAGTGAAATTCTAATGTGGTAAAGCATCTGAATCCAAATGCTCTGGTTTCCAGTGGGAACTGTCCTAATGGCAAATGATGTTGAATATCTTTCCATGTGCTTATTTCTTCCTTCTGTACACTCGCTTTGGTGAGGTGTCTATTCAAATATTTTGCCCATGTTTTGCTTCGGTTAGATGTTTTCTTACTACTGAATTTTGAGAGCTCTTTATATGGTTGGGATACAAGTTCTTTGTCAGGTATGTGATTTTAAAACATTCTTCTCAAGTCTGTAGATTGTCTATTCATCTCTTAGTGTCTGTCTCAGAGCAAAATTTTAATTTTAACGAATTCCAATATATCATTTTTTTTTCTTTTAGGGATTATGGTTTTGGTGTTGTATCTAAGAACTCTTCATCCAACCAAAAGTCATGAAGATTTTTTTTCTGTTTTATTCTAAAAGTTTTATAGTTTTACATTTAATATTTACATCTGTGATGCATTTTCAGTTAGTTTTTGAATAAGGTGTGAGATTTAGTTAGAGGTTTATTTTCTTGTATATGAATGCTAAATTGTTTCACCACCATTTGTTCACAATACTATCCTTTTTCTGTTGAATTGTCTTCACATCTTTGTGAAAAATCATTTGTCCATATTTGCATGGATCTGTTTCTAGACTTTTATTCTATTGCATTGATCATTGTATCTATCTTTTCTCTAATACTACTGTCTTGATTACTGTAGATTTATAACAAAATTTTTGAAATTGAAAAAAAAATTTCTTTAACTTTAGTTTTCTTTTTTCAATATTGTTTGGTTATTCCAGTTCCTGTTCCTTCACCTTTTCATATAAATTTTAAAAATCAGCCTATCAATTGGGATTTTTATCACCATTTCATGAAATCTAAGGATATCTTTACTTAGAAAAAAAGATAGAGCTAAATCAATACACACAATCTAAGCTGAGTGAGAGAGAGAAAAAATGATTGGAAAAATAGGGCAGACTCTCAGGACCTGTGGGACAATAACAAAAATCTCATGTTCATGTCATTGTAGTCCTCGAAGGAGAAAGAGTATGGCATGGAAAAAAATTGAAGAAGCAATGGCTGAAAACTTCCCAAGTTTGGAAAAAAGAAATAAGCCTAGAGATATAAGTGTAGAAAACCCTAAACAGAATTAATTAAAGAAATGAGCACTTAGGGGTATCTCGAGTTTCTGAAAACTAAAAAGAAAGAAAAAATCTTTTCTTTTTTTTTTGAGACAGAGTCTCACCCTGTCGCCCAGGCTGGAGTGCAGTGGAGCGATCTCGGCTCACTGCAAGCTCCGCCTCCCAGGTTCACGCCATTCTCCTGCCTCAGTCTCCCGAGTAACTGGGACTACAGGCGCCACCACCACGCCCGGCTAATTTTTTTTGTATTTTTAGTAGAGTCGGGGTTTCACCATGTTAGCCAGGATGGTCTCGATCTCCTGACCTCGTGATCCACCCACCTCGGCCTCCCAAACTGCTGGGATTACAGGCGTGAGCCACCACGCCTAGCCTTAAAGAAAAAATCTTGAAAGCAACCAGAGGAAAATGGCATACTACTTCTAACTAGAGGAACAAAGATTCAAATAAGTATATATTTCTCTTTAGAAACTATGTAGGCCAAACGGTAGCGGAAATTTTTAAGTGCTGAAAGAACTATATCAACTAAGAAGTCTAGGTCCAGAAAAATTTTCTTCAGAAAGGAAGGTGAAAGTAAAACATTCTTACATGAAGAAAAGTTGAGATAAAATTGTCAGGAGATCTGCTGTAAACAAATTACTAAATCAAGCCATTGCAACTGAAGAAAAGAGATACTAGAAAGAAATTTCAAAATATCAAGGATTAAAAGAAGAGGAACAGAAATGGTAAATAACTAGATAAATAAAAGAGATTATTTTTCCTCTTGAGTTTAAAATAATTAAATGGCTAAAAGAAAACAATGACAATATTGTCTGATGGGGTATTCAATGTATATAGATATAATATACAAGACAGTTAAAACATAAAAGGACCTACATAATGGTAAAGTTTTCACATTCCATTATAGAACCGGACAGTGAAAAAAGGTAAATATGTAGTAATCACACACACACACACACACACACACACACACACACACATAAAGAAATATATGTGTAAAATAAAGTAAAAAATCCAGAGATAAGTTAAAATGGAATGCTAAATAATGTAAAAAAATAACCCAAAAGAAGATAGGAAAGAGAAAATAGAGGAACAAAAACCAGAGACTAAACAGAAAACAAATAATAAAATAATAGATCTAAATTTAAACATATAAAGAATTACATTAAATGTACATGATCTAAACATACTAAACGATAGAAATTGTCAAAATATATTTTTTGATCCAGTGATGTGCTATTTACAATACTCATTTGCAAAATAATAAGTAAATTAGGCCTTAATAAATAGAAAAGACATACCATTGACTTAAATCTAAGGCCTGAAACCTTAAAAATTCTAGAAGATAACTTCAGAAAAACCCTTCTAGACATTGGCTTAGGCAAAGACTTCATGACCAAGAACCCAAAGCAAATGCAACAAAAACAAATATAAATAGATGGGACTTAATTAAACTAAAAAGCTGCACAGCAAAAGAAACAATCAGCAGAGTTAACAGTCAACACACAGAATGGGAGAAAACCTCTGCAATCTATACATCCGACAAAGAACTAATATGCAGAATCTACAAAGAACTCAAACAGATCAGCAAGAAAAAAAAAACAATTCTATCAAAAAGTAGGCTAAGGACATGAATAGACAATTCTCAAAAGAAAAGATACAAATGGCCAACACGCATACAGAAAAATGCTCAACATACTAATTGTCAGGGAAAATGCAAATCAAAACCAAAATGTGATACCATCTCACTCCTGCAAGAATGGCCATAATAAAAAATCAAGAAATAATATATGTTGGCATGGACGTGGTGAAAAGGGAACACTTTTACACTGTTGGTGGGAATGTAAACTAGTACAACCACTAAGGAAAAGAGCATGGAGATTTCTTAAAGAACTAAAAGTAGATCTACTGTATGATCCAGCAATCCCACTACTAGATATCTACCCAGAGGAAAGGAAGTCATTATATGAAAAAGATACTTCCAAATGCATGTTTATAGCAGCACAATTTGCAGTTGCAAAAATATGGAACCAGCCCAAATGCCCATCAATCAACAAGTGGATTAAAAAAATGCGGTATATATACATACACCATGGAATACTACTCAGCCATAAAAAGAAATAAAATAATAGCATTCACAGCAACCTGGATGAAATTGGAGACCATCATTCTAAGTGAGGTAACTCAGGAATGGAAAACCAAGCATCATATGTTCTCACTCATAAGTGGGAGCTAAGCTATGAGGAGGCAAAGGCATCATGATACAATGGGCTTTGGGGCCTCAGGGGAAATGGTGGGAGGGGGATAAAAGACTACACGTGGGGTACAGTGTACACTGCTTGGGTGATGGGTGCATCAAATCTCAGAAATCACCACTAAAGAACTTATCCATGTAACCAAACACCACCTGTTCCCCAAAAACCTATTGAAATAAAAAAAAAAAAACCCAAACATTAAAACAGAGATCTTAAGACAAAGAAAGAAAGAAAGAAAGAAAGAAAGAAAGAAAGAATGAAGGAAAGAAGGAAAGAAGGAAAGAAGGAAAGAAAGAAAGAAAGAAAGAAAGAAAGGAAAGAAAGAAAGAAAGAAAGAAAGAAAGAAAGAAAGAAAGAAAGAAAGAAAGAAAGAAAGAAAGAAGGAAGGAAGGAAAGAAAGAAAAGATATACCGTGGAAACACTGATCAAAAGAAAACTGATCAGACATAGATTTCGGAGTGAATAAGATGACCAGGGATAAAGAGAGACATTATATGATGATATAAGGGTCAGTTCATCACGAAGAAATAATAATCCAATATATGTGTGTACCTACTGACAACGCTTTCAAAAACATGATGCAAAATTCATGAAAGTGAAAGAAGAAATTTTACAAATCCACAATTATATTTGGAGAGTTCAACACTCCTCTCTCAGTAATACGCAGAACTTATAAAAAATCAACAAGGGTACAGAAGAATTGAGCTGATCATCAACTAACTAAATCTAAATAGTATTAAAAAAAATCATCCTACTCCTAACAGTGGAACGCACATTCTTTTCAGAAGTACATGGAATAGTCAAGGTAGACCATATCTTGGTCATAAAAGAAACATTAATAAAAAGTTAGAATTATGTAAAAAATAAAATCTAAAATCAGACAAAGTATTTTCCTTGAATCATAATAAAAATAAACTAGAAATCAGGAACAGGATAACAGGAAGCATAAGAGAAAAATATCCAAACACTTGGAAATTAAATAACATGCTTCTAAATAATCTGAGTCAAAAGGAAAAAATTAGAAAATAATTTCTATTAAACAAAAATGAAAATAAAATATACCAAAATTTGTGAGCTACAACTAAAGCAGTGCTTAGAGACAAATTTATAACATTAAAAGCTTATATTAGAAAAGAGACGCCTTATACAAGTTATCTAAGCTTCCATCTTAAGAAGAGCAAAATAAACTCAAACAAAAATAAGAAAATAAATAATATAGTGGTAGAAATAAAGAAAATTGAAAACAGAAAAATAATAGAGAAATTGAAAGAAACCCAAATCTGGTTCTTTAAAAAGATCAATAAAATCAATAAACTTTTAGCAAGGACAAAGACAAAAAGAAGGCAAGAATAAATTGCCAGTATCAGGAATGAAAGAGGTTATCCCTACAGACACCACTGGCATTTAATAATAATAGGGGAATATAGGGGATACTGTGAATAATTATATACACACATTTTTGACAAGTTAGGCAAAAGGGATCAATTCCTTGAAAAACACAAATTACCTAAACTCACTCAAAACGTAATACACAACTTAAATAGCCCTATAACTGAATTTGCAGTTTAAGACTATCTGAAAAAATTCTCCAGGCCCATGTGATTTATAAACAATTTTATTAAACATTTTAAAAGAACATCAATTCTACGATATCTCTTCTAAAATGTAGAAGAGAAAACACTTCCCAACTCAATTTATGAGATCATCGTAACTCTAATTCTAAAACCAGACAAGTAGAAGAAAGAAAGAGAGGAAGGAAGAAAAGGAGGAAGGGAGGAAGGAAGGAATGGGGATGGGGGAGGGAGGGAGGGAGAGAGGGAAGAAGGAAGGGAGGAAGGAAGAGAGGGAGGAAGGAAGGAAGGAAGGAAGGAAGGAAGGAAGGGAGAATCTATAGACTGGGCCAGTCGTGGTGGCTCATGCCTATAATCCCAGCACTTTGGGATGCTGAGGTGCACAGTCACTTGAGCTCAGGAGTCTGAGACCAGCCTGGGCAACAAGGCAAAACTCTGCCTCTGCGAAAATTACAAAAATTAGCTGGGCATGGTCATGCGTGCTTATAGTCCTAGCTACTCAGGAGGCTGAGGTTGGGGGAGTGCTTGAGCCTCGGAGGTTGAGGCTGCAGTGAGTTGTGATTGTGCCACTGCACTCCAGCTTAGGTGACAGTGTGAGACTCTGTCTCAAAAAAGAAAAAAAAAGGAAACTATTGACTAATATCCCTCATAAGCATAGATGCACAAATTCTGAATTTTTTTAAAAATGCGGATTTGTTCAACAATGTGTTAAAAAAAAAAGAATGTACTGCAACTACATGAAGTTTATCTTGGAAATGTAAGGATAAGTCGATATTCAAAAATCAATGTAATCCACCACAATAGCAGTCTCAAGAAGGAAAATCATATGATCATTTCAATTGATATAGAAAAGCCATTTAACAAAATTCGACATCCCTTCATGATATTAACTATCAGCAAGCTAGGAACAGAAAAGAACTTCCTCAGTCTGATAAAGAACATCTAAAAAAATTCATTAAACTAACATAATAAGTAATGGTTGAAACACTTAATGCTTTTCCTAGAAGATCTGGAGTAAGGAAAGTGATGTCCTCTTCCTTTCACAGTACACTGCATGTCCTCACCAGTGCAATGGCAAATAACGAACAGGAAACATGGGAGCTTTAGGTCTCAAACGACATAGAGACATAATGAAGTAAAAGCAACTGACCAATGGAGGAAGTTCTTCTGAATGAAAGGAAAATTATGAAAATATACAAGGCATTTGAATGTGCTCTGATTGTTTTTTTCCTGTGGAAGAAAAAATTTTATAAGGTATTCCATATTTAAGAGGTTATTGATAGAAAGTAGAAATAAAGGAGTTAAATTCTTTTCTGTGATTTTCAGAAACATAATGCTATAAGTTTCATGAAGTAAACGTCTAAGGAATGAAAGAATTAAAAAGTACCATAAATAAGAAATAAAAGGAACAAAAAGTTCTTGTTTTAAATCAGTATAAACTACAGAAGGAAAGGGTTAAGATTTCTTGTTAGGATTGGTGGGAAAGGTGATTACTTGTATCTAGAAAATTAGATTTGTATATCTTGGTCTAAACTTTCAAAAATGTAATGCCATGGTAACACTAAGTGTTATGCTTTGCTGATTAGATAAACTCAAAAGCTCTATTTTTGATAGAAAAAAATAATTGAGTACAAAATCACGATTATCTATGTTTCTTACTTAAATACTCTTAGGGGATGTTCAGCCTTTGGCACCAAAGTGGTTGAATGCAGTGGTTAAGACCTCGTTCTTCTTTTGGTTGGAATTCTGGCCCCAGTGATGACTTTGTGACCTTGGACAAGTTACCTAACCTTGTGTTTCAATTTCCAAAGCTGTAAGCTGCAGAAAACAGTAATAAGGCCTACCTTATAGGTTGTTAGAGGAATGAAATAAGTAACTGTAAAATGTCTAGAATAGTTTCTGGCATAAAATAAAGGTAGATGCTGGCTATCAACTGTCACCATTATCGTCCACCAGGTGACACATTATCTGAATTGAAGACATAGCCCCCAGGGAAGAAAATAACAAAATTGTACTTTGAAAACCTATAGTTTTATTATGATGGTATATATACCATAGATAATATTTCTCACTTCTAGAACTGTGCCTGAGTACCCAATGGGAAGCCAAATTAGAAACAGGGAGAAATTACGTTAAGAACACAGATTTTGAGGGAAACCAAGGATTTTCTGCTAGCTGAAGAAAGAACTTATCTGCCCCATACCCACAAGCTCTTAATTCTGTTACTCTTTTGAAAAAATAGAATATTGATCACTAATTCAGATCCCAGAATACTGGGGTTGGCCACTTTTACTAGGACTGAAAGTTCAGGATGTGTGGGAATCAGTTTTCTCTGTCTTCTTCCAAACATTGCCTTTTATTTTCCCTTTTGCAGATACCACACTTTCTACAACAACCTTGAGTACGTGGTTGGGTCAGCTACTCTCTAGGTTTGGGGAACATGTACTCACTCTCTGTAACAGAGACTGGCTAAGAGTTCTCCAAGATACTTCTCTTTCTCTCCTAAGCACATAGCGAGGTGACACTCTTACAACAAAGGGTTGTCCTGTGGCTGGATTCTTGAATGTGGTCCCAAGTGATCTACACTATCTCAACCCCAGCATTGCTCCATGATACATCTTTCCTTCCATTCATGGGTAGCCTCTAGAACTTTAAAAGATGGGGGAGCCATTAGAAGAATTATAGATCCCTGAAACACTGCATGGAGAAGAGTCCTTCTCTTCTACCAACTCATACATCATATTTTGATGTGAGAAATCAGCCTTAATCGTGCTTAGCTGTAACTCTTTGATATAGAGCCACCCTATCCTAAGTAAAAGACACTGTTATTCTCTGTCTTCCTGGGGGCTTTTTCTTTGGCACTACAGAATGTAATTTTTACTTAACGAGAGTAGCAAGTTTTGAGACCTTAGGTTGCGCTTTGGTGGCAAGAGATATGGCAGCTGGGGCTAAGTAAAGTATTTTACATAATCCAGCCCAGCTTCTGGGTACTCTAGATAAATATTTTGGGCCAGAGGACCAGCTAAAAATAGTTATTTTGTTTTTCCTTGCCACTGTTCCCTATTCATTTTTTTCCCCTTAAAAGATGGCACCCCTGAGATGAAGGAAATTCAATTATTTAAAGGCCCTTTGGACTAGATGCCATCTTAATGTAGCATCCCCTTAGAGCAATCTACTGTTGTTATTATTTTAACAACAAATATGTAAAGAAGTAGAAAAACAACAGGTGCTTTAGGCAGGTACACTCCAAATAAAGAAGTTTAAATTAAGACATCTTATAGTTGGATACAATTGAATCTTCTCACGATACTAGAAAGAAATTCTATGCTAGACACTGGAGTAAGTACAATGAATAACATGATTTGGTTTCTTCGTAGGAGTCAGGTGTAAGGATTGGGGAAAAAAAAACAAGAAAACAACATCGCATAAAATAGAAAATAATTAAAATAAGTGTAAATTATTATAAGGAGTTTTGAGAACCATTAAAGCAATCAGATACAGATAGGAGTTTATAAAAAGCATTGCCCTGGCTGTCTAAGAATGGATACATGGTAGTTTCAGTAGTTAAAAGGGGCAGAAGCCCCTACATGAAAGTATTGGACAATGAGATTTTTCAGTCCCTTTAAGGAGTGGTCCTGTGATTCTTTCCTTCTTTGGGGTGCCCCAGTCAAAACGTGGTAATTAGCACTGCATAGACTCCTCTGTGTTCATCCCCAGGGTAAAAATGGAAATGAATCATGGATTAGATTTATAGCCACTGAATTTATTGAACAAGGCCCAAGTTCTTGTTCTAAGTTAAGATCCCTTCTCACCTAAATAAGAGTAAAATGGAAATAATCGCCTTGAGATTCAAATTGGGAGTGAGTTGGAGTTGGTTACCTGTCTACTGGTTCTACAAACAGTGAAAATAACTTCATATCAGACCAAAGTCAAGATAACTGATTCAATGACGCTTATAGAATCTGTTAGTGTTGCTGAATCTTTTCCCTAACATCTTCAATTCCTGGTGGTGGTGGTGGTGATGATGATGATAATGATAAGTTAATGATGATGAAGGTAGCATAATAAAAATAACTACTCTTTATTGAGCTATTACTATTGCTACAGCATTGTTTCCCGAATTTCCCTGAAAACAAGAATTTCTTAACTATGCTTGCTGAATACAGAGACTCCCAGGCTGCAACTCAAATCTACTCTATTACAATTCCTAGTGGATAAATTTGGGAAGGTTGGGGAACAGTATGCCAGGCTGGCTAGGTGCTCAGTACTTTTCATTCATTATGATAGTTGATTCCCACAACAATTTTATGAGGTAGATTCTATGATTAATCCTATCATATAGATGAGAACCCTGAGGCATAGAGAAGTTAAGTGACTTGCTTATGCCGAAAACTTTGGATAGGATTTTCTTCAGGCACATTCACTGGAGTTCTAGGCCTGATGCTGAATTCCAACAGAAGTCCGTACAGGCTTAGCTGGCTTCCAGTGAAGCTTATAGGAAATTCCCAATTGCTTGGTGTTCCTACGCAGGGAAGACTATTCCAGTTTGGAACCTTGTCCCGTCCTTCTTGGTTCCTGAAGGATTCGCTCCTGTGCTGCTTCTTTCCTTTCCAGCATTTCAAGTCACTCCCTGTCCACAGGGTCCTTCCTCTCCACCTTGAGTAATTACTAAGACTTCAGAGAGTTTGTACTTTAGGAAAGGACATAAGTCTCGTAATAAGTGCCACTGAAGAGGTGCAGAGACAGAAAGTGCTGTGAAAATTTGGAAAAGATAAGTAATTCCTGCTCTGGAATATCAGAGATGGCGTGGCATGGCCCAATTCACTCGTGCAAATTCTGAGATATTGGTAGGTTTTCCACCGGCAGAGGTGAAGTGAGCTCACCAAAAAAAATATTTTGCTCCTTTTCTCTACTTTGCAAATTGGGTCTTTGTGACTTAGTCCAAGTAGGGGAAAATAAATCTTAGCCCCATGATGGTTTAGCAGTCTAAGTCATCTGTTTCAAAATAGGATGGAATTACAACCAGCTGGTAGTAATTTTCAAATCCTGACCCCTGCAGAAAGGGGTGAGAATTCACCAGAAAGTCCATTTCTTCTCCAGGGCACCAAGCTGCATTTCCCTCAGTGGGTGACATGGATGCAAAGGGGCTTTTTGCTTTTATTTTTAATTTTGTTAGTAACCGCAAGCCACACTGTTCCAGTATTTTGAATACAGCATTTATAAGTTAAAAGCAGAAGAAGGTACAGAATGTGCCATATTTTCTAGTTCATTGTTCCATGTCCATAAAATAAAAACACTTTTAAAAGGCAAATTTTACATTCTTCAAGGTAGCAGCAGCAGTAGTACTGTTCTCTCCGCCATTTACAGTGAAGGGTAAAACTTAAGCTGTTTGGACAGACCATCAATCGTACTCATCCCTGCAACAGCACAGGGGAACCAACAGTCCTTTTCATTTCTAATATTTCACAGTTCTTAGCTCTGAATAGGCAACCCCATGCTTTTCACCACCTGTTATAAGCTGAACCGTGTCCATCAAGGAGACTGATAGAAGTTCTAAGCCCCAGTACCTGTGCATGTGACTTTATTTGGAAATAGGGTCTTGGGAAATTTAACCAATTTAAGATGACGTCATCAGTGTGGGCCCCAATCCAAGGGGCTGTGTGAAGACGGAGACATAGTGAGAACGCAGTGTGAAGATGGAGGCAGAGACCCGAGTGATGCGTCTGCAAGCCAAGGGGCGCCAAGGAGTCCTGGTCATCCCCAGAAGCTGGAGGAAGGCATGGATCAGATTCTCCCTCAGAAAGAATCAAGCCTTCAAACACTGAATGCAGCCTTCTGGCCTCCAGACTGTGAAGAAACAAATTTCTGCTTTTTTTTTTTTTTTGAGACAGAGTCTTGCTCTGTCGCCCAGGCTGGAGTGCCGTGGCACCATCTCGGCTCACTGCAAGCTCCGCCTCCCAGGTTCACGCCATTCTCCTGCCTCAGCCTCCCGAGTAGCTGGGACTACAGGCGTCCGCCACCACGCCTGGCTAATTTTTTGTATTTTTAGTAGAGACGGAGTTTCACCGTGTTAGCCAGGATGGTCTCGGTCTCCTGATCTCGTGATCTGCCTGCCTCGGCCTCCCAAAGTGCTGGGATTACAGGCGTGAGCCACCGCGCCTGGCCAATTTCTGCTGTTTTAAGCCACCCAATTGGTGATGCTGCCTCACAGCAGCCCTCGAAAATTAATACACCTCCTTTACGAAAACTGTTCACAAAGGAACTCTTGTGTAACATTACACATAAAATGTAACAAAAACACTTAATATGACAACTGTTGTAAATATGAAAAATATTATCACATGAAAGATAGTGGGAGATGTTATAGAGTTCACTGCCAGGTTACTTTGATGGAGAAAGAAAGAGATTGCTCACAGCGAAGTTTGGTTCATCTTTGGAAAGGACCTGAGAGATGGTCTGATCCAGGAGTGGGCAAACTAGGGCCTGTAGGCCAATAGCAGCTGACGGGGCATGATCATACAGACCCTGAGCTAAGAATAGATTTTACATTTTTGAAATGTTCTTGAATGTGGGCCCATCTCTTTTTTCCTTCCATCCAAAGGTTTCCACAGCCACTAGAAGGAAGGATTTTTAGATCTCCAAAAGATTATGTGGCATAGACAACCTAACCCCCTAACTCATGCTTTACTGTGATGTGAGAAATACTTTTTAATTGTTTAGGCACTAAGATTTCTGTTACACCCAGGTAAGGGTTTTGTGTTATAATAGTTACCGTAATACATGCTGTTATTCTCTATCTAAGCCTAACTCAACCCTAACTCTAATAAAACTGGAAGAATATGCAGTGGACAACCACATGTGGCCTGCAAAGCTGAAAATATTTCCTAGTTGGTCCTTTACAAAAAAAAAAAGTTTGCCAACCCTTGGCCTAGTCCAGTGATTTATAACATTATTATTATTATTCAGTGAGAAATACTTAATTTTGTTAAAAAAGAGAGAGAGAGAGAAAAAAAAAACAGAGAAAAACGCTTCTGCTCTTCCTGATGAAGCAGGGTCTGCAGTCTTGAATTCTCCCACTCAACCATCTTAGTTGCCCCTGACCTAATAGAGCTCTTGAGTTCCACTGACAATCGTGATAGTGATATTGGCAACAATCAATTGAGTACACATAGTGTTTCACAACAGTACTAAATATGTCCCAGACACTTTTGAATTTCATCTTCCAATTAATCATGTGAGGGGTGTGCTATTAGCCCCATCTTTATACATGAAGACACTGGAGCTTAGAGAGATTAAATTAGTTGACCTACATCTGGTAAATGGCAAAGACAGAATTCATATCAATGGCCCTCTGGCTCCCATACCGCTAACTATGCCCATTTAGCTCTGTTCTTATGTGGTCCTACCTCCTCATTGAGGGCCCTAAGGTTCAGAGAGGTGAAGGAATATGTCTAAAGTCTCAGGCTAATTGGTCATTGATTGGGTCTGGAGTTCAGGTCTCCTGACTTCCCATGTGATACCCTTTCCACTGTCCCATTCGGGCTCAATTGTCCTGGCAGAATGTGGGGTGAGAAAGACATAGACCAAACTGGCTCTGGGACTGGAGGGTAGGCAGGTGCAGGGGTGGAGGTCCCACATTCTCATTCTAATACTCATCAGCTGGATGGGCCAGAGAAAAAGGTTTATTTAGCTTGGGACTGGTGGACCATTCTCTCTCTCCCACAGTTTCCTCTCATTGTCCTTGCTCACAGAAGTGGTACCTCCCTCAGCAAAACCCCTCAGTGGCCTCACATCTCAGGAGAGGCCCCATGCGTATTCCGTTCTCCAACAACTGCTGGCCATCGTCAACCAGATCTATTTCTCACATTGGCTTAGCCTGCCTTCCTCTAACTTTGCTCCTCATCCCTTTTTTCTGACTCCATCTTGTCCCCCGGGTTACAAGCTTGGATCCATCTTCTGATTCAGACTCTAGATCCTCAAGAATCTGCCTGTCTTTGCTAGCACCTGAGAACTGCCTTGACTGAAGTTGGCTGATTGCTTCTTAACTCACCACTCAGCATCATTATACCCAGATTTTACCCAGAAGGACGCATTTCCAGGAAATTCATCCCAGTCTCATACTTGGGACCAGCAGCTCCCTCTTTCCCTGTGATATGTTTACCTTCTTCTCTGTGGGATGCACTGTATATGTCAACCGCATCAACACCATTATGGTTGCCAATAGTATTAAGCTAATGGCTTTCAAGGACAGAAGTTTGTACTAGTGGTAAAAAACAATAATAGTATAACTAATTCATTGAACACTTTATACACATGTTACCTTGTGAGGTAAGTACTATTATCATCTCCATGTTGCAGGTGGGGAAACTGAGGCACAGAAAGGTTAGACAACTTGTCCGAGGACACAGAGCCCAGAAACATGGAACCAGACTTGGAACCTTCATATAAAGGTGCAGTCACCTTTGCTGGCTTCCTGCTGTATGTCAGGCCTTCCTCTTGGTGCTTCATACAAGTGGTGGGAAATTCTTGGGAGATATTTGCCCATATGTTTTCCTTGGTATTTCCTGTGTTTCTCCCCATTAGGCAGCTAGGCCTTCTGTAAAGCTTCAGGGAAGGGAAAATCAGTGAAACAAAGATAACAGAGGAGTCATATTTTTAGCTTTTGAGTCTCAAATGGCAGGTTCTGGTCATAAACCAAAGATTTGGAAGATTAAGTGAAAAGCTGGGAAACTTTTTCTCCAGACCAGACAAGACTTTTCAAATTTGAGAAGGAGAGCCAGGGAAGCCAAGAAACCTGACGTGATGGTTGAGTTCCCAGGAAGGAGTCCTAGCGTGTAGCACCTGCCTGCAGCCTGGCTAACCGGCGGGGCAATGGTGGAACATCCAGGCAGGGCTGAAGGTGGAAAGCTACATGGATCTGACATCCATGTAGATGTCATGTAGGTTTCGAGGAGAGCATCCTGCTTCGACTGAGATTACATCTCCATGATGAAGCCAAATAGGGACTCAAAATAGAAACTAAGTCGAGTTATAAAAATATAAAAAGAAAGTTGCTTTTCTTACACATCTGAGTTTTGGGGCCCATATGTACCCACACATTCATTATCTCTATTCTGCACAATGACCTGTGGAGTTATTTTTTATCATCCCCATATTATAGCATTTGATTACAGAGTGGAAAAATTACTTGCCCAGGGGACACAGCTAATAAGTAGAAGAAAAAGTACATTAGGAGAAAAGTGGAAAATAAACAATGAAGGAAAAAGAAAAATAAAAGAAGTAGTGAGAAATAGGTGGAGATCGCAAGGCATAACCTCCGAGTCTCAATTCTCCCGGAAAGAACATTTCTCTTTATTCTCCAAAAAAGTGAACATTTTATCAGGATATACTTACATTTTATCTGGAGGAATAGTCATTTCCTTGATCCCTTTTCCCGAAGATCCAGCTTGGGACCAGACGTTGTGAAAATGTAGCCAGCCTCCACGAAGGAGTTATTTCAACTGTGTCGTCGCTGCAAAAAAATTACATGTGAATCAGAGTTCTATCATGGAAATTATGCTTTGGGACAAATATGTTATGAATGACAGCTCATAAAATCATGCCAGTATGTATGCTATCACCGCATTCAATTATTTTAACCTGCTGTGAACTTGCTTGTGATAAATCATGGGAAAACTAAAGAGAACTATCTTAAGCCACTGCACTGTTTCACTCGCTCAAGTCATTCACGGCTCTAAAAATACAATTTATATCATCGGATTCCTGAAATTCTTTCAGTGCTTACATTCTGATTTAAGTGGCATTAAAGCTAGGGCGATTAAGCTGAGAAGTCCAAGGCTACCGACCAATGTCCCCCTGGGTATTAGCTGTCTATCAGATTGAGAACATTGTTTATCAGACTCCCAGGAAGAAAGCAATTAGAACATGGCCTGTGGGTTGGAAAAAGGCTTGAGATTCTTAGCCTGAAAAAGGAAGGATCTTTCAATAACAGCATGTGTGACACTTTTGGTGGGACTCATCTAGAGTAGGTTGATCATAAAATTTAATAACCATCTTAGAACATTTTGGGACTTGATGGGGAGACCATTAACATTGACATCAGGAATAAAGTAGGACGTTTTTCAAACACACAACACACAACTGTTTTTTCAAACACAAACAGAAGGATTTAATAAGGGACTAATAAGGAAAATGGAGTTGAATCTCCTTCATGTTTAAGGACTGCTTCTTAACTCCCTTCTCCATGGACCATCTGGAGAAAAAAGTGGGTTCTTTAGCTGCATTTTCTCCAGTCCTGACATGATTCTTCATATTCCTCGGGAACACGGAGCTGCTGGTGCTGCTCATACAAGCTACTGCACGGTATTTGTGCACAAGCAGAAAGCGGACTGGGTTAGGTTTGAATGCGTCGCTTTTATAAACACAGAGTTAGGAGATGTGAGACATGAAGTTATGGAGTTACAGCGTGACTGTGAGAAAACGCCTCCCTGGGAAAGAACCAAGGCAGTGTGAATCAAGTATTGTGGACAGTAACTTCTCCAGGCTCAATTTCCTCCACCAGTAAAATTAGGTAGCTAGACTAGACCCGTGATTTCTAATCCAGGCAGCGTATTAGGGTCACCTGGAGAATGTACCAATGTCCTCGCCCACTCCAAGAGATTTTATTTAATTAGGCTGGGATGAGGCTCCCCCAGGGACTCTGACGTGCAGCCTGGGCTGAGAACTGCTGGAAGAATGGAATGTTTCTGAGGTCTCTGCCGACTTTTATTGGGCAGCCTCTGTGATGGTCTGAGCTTTTGGGAAAATTAAAAAGGAAGGGGCAAGAGTGATCCCTCACCATTGGCATTGGCTAGTTACAATTGGAATTGTTCTGATGCAATGTTTACTAGGATGCTTTGTGGAGTTTTCTAGCCTCTGTCCCATGGCTGGGGACAAACCACCATTAAATTACATTCCCTCCTAGGAATACAGAGAATATGGCCTGGGTACGGAATGAAGCCTAGTAAGTCTTGAGCAAGTTTCTACATAGCTGATGTCCTCAACATGACAATGTGATTAAAAAGATATAAAGCTCTTCCTGGGGTGCCAGTTTCATGCCCTGCATTGACCAGGGCCAGATTTCAAAGTGGACATGAGCCTTTCCAGGTCAAACGTTGATTCCACCATCGAGGCACTTCTCACATAATGCTTTGGGATACCACCCGTGACACAGGTGACTTGGAAAACAATTATGGATGTAAAAATATGATGAGAAAACCCTCCTCACCAACCATACTCCAGGGATTTCTGGATTTGATTACCAGCTTTCCGACGCTTGACGATTTGACTGGTATTTAATGCTTTCTCATTTTTCCTGATAGGGACCACTAAGCACGTTATGTTCTTTCTCCCAGTTGGCAACTCAACAAAGGCCAGCCATAAAAACCTCCACTTGTGTAATAAACTGTTGTACGATCTACTGCTTATGAACAAGGTCCCTGAAAATGTGCAACCTTTCTGCACGTTAAACACAAAACAGATGGAGGTTTGAAAATAACTTTCTTCTTCACGGGAGGGAAAAGTTAAAGGAGGGAGAGTAAAACTCATGGTCAGAGGCCTAACTTCCCAAGCCAGGGGCTGAACTCTCCATCCAGGTTGACAGGGACAGCCGCATTCTTTCAAGGATACTGCATACCGTCAGGGAGCTGGGAAGTAGGAGGACCGTTAGGCTTTCGGAAAATGGTGCGTACAATCATGGATAGTGAAGCCGGCTGAGCTGCTACTTACTAGCTAGATAATTGAGGCTAGTCACTAATTTCTTTGAATCTGTTGTTTAAGCCTCATGTGTAAAATGGTGATAACCTAGAGCTCTAGACCCCAAGCACACTGGGGAATGGAGTAGCTGAAAATGTAAATACTCTCCTCGTTACTATTGTTTTCAATTTTCTTGTGTTTATTTGCTGGTTTTACATGTGTAAAAAAACCAAATTACATATTTAATTCCTGGGACAGAAGAAATGGCGGAGCCAATAATTTATAAACGATGTAGGTATGCATGCAGGTATGCACAAATTAATATATGTCTATTTATTTTCTTATGGTTTGTCCTGTTTTCACAGAAGGAAATTGAGGTAGTTAACAAGGATACTCATTTATCATATACTGGTTAATAGTATATAATTTTATTTGTGGAAATGACAGAGTTTGGTCATTAAAGGAAACTGAAACTTCATCTCAGAATAATAAAAGCACCGCCTTCCATTTGTGGGATGCCCCTGAGAGCAGTAAACATGCTCCCCCTATTGTAAAGTATAGATATTAAAGTCTTTATAAAATGTCCTGACATCTACAGGAGGTTTTCTTCAAAAAAGAGAATCATGTGAAGTGCTGAATGAGATATCTTCTTCACTTTTTTTATTTTTATTTTTTTTTGAAACAGAGTCTAGCTCTTGTTGCCCAGGCTGGAATACAATGGCGCAGTCTCGGCTCACTGCAACCTCCACCTCTCGAGTTCAAGTGATTGTCCTGCCTCAGCCTCCTGAATAGCTGGGATTACAGGCACACGCCACCATGCCCAGCTAATTGGTGTATTTTTAGTAGAGATGGGGTTTCACCATGTTGGCCAGGTTGGTCTTGAACTCCTGAGCTCAGATGATCTGCTTGCCTCGGGCTTCCAAAGTGCTGGGATTACAGGTGTGAGCCCCCGCACCTGGCCTGAATGAGAAATCTTCTAAAGGAATAAGATGCCACAAGAATGACGTGGGAAGACTGGACTTTTAAGTGGTTCTGTCAGTCAGGATACAGTGAGGGAAACAGAAACGACATCGGAAATTTCGAACACGCAGGATTTAATACAAGAATGATTCCTCAGATGTTGGAAGACTGGATGTGCAAAAGGAATACTGAGGAAGTTTGGTTATTCAGTTTCCTTTAATAACCAAACTGTCATTTCCACAAATAAAATTATATACTGTTCAGCAGTATATGATAAATGAGTATCCTTATAAACCACCTCAATTTCCTTCTCTGAAAACAGGGCAAACTTTAAGAAAATAAATAGGCATATATTAATTTGTACATACATGCATGCATCCCTACATCATTTACAAATTATTGGCCCTGTCATTTCTTCTGTCCCAGGAATTAGATACGAAATTTGCCACTACTCCTGAGCTGACGCAACAAAAGAAAAAAAGACGCAAGTTGTTGAGGCAATGGTGCTCAGATCTCTGAGGAACGGGCATAGCCACTGCTGGTGGCAGCTCTACAGGACATAGAAGGTTCTGGAAGCTCCAGAAAAGCCCAGCGGTTACAGGCAGCTGCCTCTCTCTGAGCAACACTAAATTCGAAAAGTAGGAGTCCATTCTCTCTCTAGCACCACCTATTGGCAGAACGTAAGAAGTCAGCAGATGAGGGCGTAGGCTGCAGAAGGATGGGTATGGAGCTGAGAGGCAAGAGGGCATGACTGGTGCACGGGGGCGGGTGTTAGCTGGAGACACCCATGGAGTAGGATGGCGGGCAACATCCATGAAAAATAACTGAGACAGATGCAAAAGGAAAATAAGCTCTATGGCCACATTTTCCCAGAAGCAAGAAAGAAGCAAGCAAGAAACCAATTGAATGCTATTGCAAAACAGACCTCACTGATGCCCAAAGAAAGCTCATTCTCCTCTAACAAACTCTTCCACAATTGTTTAGTGAATGGGCAAGAATTAGTGAAGATAACAGAGCTACTAAGTGGTAGTGATTCTTTTCTACAATTCACATATTTACCCAACAGTCCCAGGTGTTTTACTCCGCTCTGCTTAGCTGCCAGCCAGAGCACTGCAGCCAGTGACTGGACTTTATATGCATTTAACACTTGTTTGTTTGTTTGTTTTAAACAAAGTCTATTAATTTATTTAATCCTCCTGCAGGGCTACTCATCCATAAAAATATGATGTTTTCAAAAATAGGTTTATTTCTCTGGTGCGTGCGAAAGGGAAACAAGCCAGACTAAAAAAGCTACATGTTGTATGATTTCATTCATATGATGTTCTGGAAAAGGCAAAGCTATAGAATGGAAAACCCTGTATCAGTAATTGTCAAGGAATGGGAAACCCTATATCAGTAATTGTCAGGGCTTGGGGAAGGAGGAGTAGTTGATTACAAAGAGGCTGCAGAAGGGAATTTTTAGGATTACAGGCGTGAGCCACCACACCCGGCCGACAAATAATTGAGGTAAATATTACTTTCTCCAGGAGGTGACAGGCTTCCAAAGAGTAGCATATGAAGAGGGATGAAGAACGTTAACTCTGCAGCGGAGAGACGTGACAAACGCTGCCTCGGCCAGAGGCTCAATGTTAATGTCGTTAGTTAGTAGCATTAACTTTTGATATGATATGATGGGAAAGGCACTTCCCCTCTATGGCAGCCTTCCCCAAAGCCCATAATCCCAGTCTAACGGTGAGAAAATTGAGGAAAATTTTACAACATACCTGACCAGGACTCATCAAAACTGTCAATGTCATTTAAAAAAAATGGAAAGACTGAGAAATTGTCAGAGACAAGAGGAGAGAGGGGAGACACAATGACAAAATGTCATGTGGTATCCTGGAACAGAAAAAAGACATTAGTGGAAAAAAATAGTGAAATCTGAATAAAGTGTGGAATTTAGTTCTCAGTAATGTACCAGTGTTGCTTTCTTGATTGTTGCAAATATACTATGATAACGTAGGACATTAGCAATAAGGGAAATTGGACGAGGGGTATATGAGAACTCTATTACCTTTGCAACTTTTCTGTAAATCTAAAACCATTCAGAATTTTAAAAATTTACTAAAATACCATTGATATGGTTTGGACATGTATCCTCTCCAAGTCTCATTTTGAAATATAATCCTTTTTTTTTTTGAGACAGAGTCTCGCTCTATTGCCCAGGCTGAAGTGCAGTGACGCGATCTCGGCTCACTGCAAGCCTCTGCCTCCCAGGTTCAAGACATTCTCCTGCCTCAGCCTCCCGAGTAGCTGGGACTACAGGCGCCCGCCACCACGCCAGGCTAATTTTTTGTATTTTTAGTAGAGACAGGGTTTCACCGTGTTAGCCAGGATGGTCTCGATCTCCTGACCTCATGATCCGCCCGTCTCAGCCTCCCAAAGTGCTAGGATTACAGGCATGAGCCACTGCACCCGGCAGAAATATAACACTTAATGTGGGAGGAGACTGGTGAGAGGTGTTTGGGTCATGGGGGCGGGTCCCTCACGAATGACTTGGTGCCCTCCCTATGGTAATGAGTGTGCTCTTGCTGTGAGTTCATGAGAGATATGGTTGTTTAAAAGTGTGTATCACCTCATCTCTCTTGTTCTCACTCTCCATATGACATACTGGCTCCCCATCACCTTCTGCCATGGTTGGAAGCTTCTTGAGGCTTCACCAAGAGCAGATGCTGGCACTAGCTTCCTGTATAGCCTGCAGAACCATTAGCCAATGAAACATGTTTTCTTCACAAATTACCCAGCCTCAGGTATTTTTTAATAGCAATGCAAAAATGGCCTCATACAACCAATTACAATACATCCCCAAATATAAAATACCTAGAGATAAAATGAACAAAGATATATTAGATTGCTATCTAAAAAAAACCAAGTTATTGCTAAGACATTACATTTAACCTAAACAACAAAAACGATATGCTGTGTTAATGGATTGCAAACTCAATATTATTAACATAACAATTGCCCCAAACCTAACTGATTGAACCAAGCAGAATTCTTTTTTGTAGAAATCGACAATTTTGAAATTTATATGGGCATGCCAAAGGGACGCAAAACAACTGTGAAAATAAAACACAGTTGGAGCACTTATTCCACCTAACTTCAAGACTAACTTTTTTTTTTTTTTTTTTTTTTGAGATGGAGTTTTGCTCTTGTTGTCCAGGCTGGAGTGCAGAGGCACGATCTCAGCTCACTGCAACCTCTGCCTCCGGGGTTCAAGTGATTCTCCTGCCTCAGCCTCCCGAGTAGCTGGAATTACAGGCGCCTGCCACCATATCCAGCTAATTTTGTATTTTTAGTAAGATGGGGTTTCTCCATATTGGTCAGGCTGGTATTGAACTCCCGACCTCAGGTGATCCACCCGCCTCGGCTAATTTTTTGTATTTTTAGTAGAGACAGGGTTTCATCATGTTGACCAGGCTGGTCTTGAACTCCTGATCTCAGGTGATCCACCTGCCTCAGCCTCCCAAAGTGCTGAGATTACAGGCGTGAGCCACCACGTCCAGCCAAGACTTACTCTTAAGTGACTACAATCAGAACTGTGTTGTATTAACAGCAACAAAAATGGACAAGCTATCATTGGAACAGAATAGAGAGCCCACAAATAGACCCACTTACATACAGTCAAATGATTTTTGAAAAAATGTAAAAGCAATTCAAAGGAAAGGAAAATCTCTTCAACAAATGATATTGGAACAACTGGAATGTAATATGGTAAAAAGAAGCTCAATCCCTATCTCACAACAAGTCACAAATTAATTTGAGATAGATCACAGGCTACATGTAAAAACTGGAACTATAAAACTTCTCGAAGAAACCATAAGGCAAAAAAATCTTCTCACCTTAGAGATACAAAGATTCCTTAGAGAGGACACAAAAAACATTAACAAAGCGATAGATGGAAGTTCGTCAAAATTTAAAACTTTTACTCATCAAAGAAACCATTAAGAAAATTAATGGGCAAACCACTGACTGGAAAAAATATTCACAACACATATATCTTGTGAAGGGCCCATATCTACAATATATAAAAACTTTTATAACTCAATAATAAAAGAAAAATGACCTAATAAAAAAAGCAAAGATTTGAAGAGATACTGCACAAAAGAAGACAGGAGAATAGACAAAAATACGTAAGAAAGTTTTCATCATCAGCATCAGTGATTTGGGAAATGCATACTAAAACCACAAACAGGTTTTACTGCACACCATTAGAATGAAAATAATTGGGCTGAGCATGGTTAAAATGAAAATAATAGGGCTGAGCATGGTGGCTCATGCCTGCAATCCCAGCGCTTTTGGAGGCTGAGGTGGGAGCATTGCTTGAGGGCAAGAGTTTGAGACCAGCCTGGGCAATATAGCAAGACCCCGTCTCCACAAAAACCTTTTTTTGAAGTTAGCCAGATGTGGTTGTGGTGGTGTGACCTACAGCACTAGCTTTGTGGGAAGATGGTTTGAGCCCAGGAATTCTAGGCTGCAGTGAGATATAATTGCACTACTGCTCTCCAGCCTGGGTGACAGAGCAAGACCCTGTCACTAAATAAATAAATAAATAAATAAATAAATAAATAGGCAAAAAAAAAGAAAAAGAAAATTATTATTGATCACATCAAATCAAATACTGGAGAGGATTCAAAGTAACTGAGACTCTCATACATTACTGGTAGGAAAGTAAAATTGTGCAATCACGTTGAAAATTGTTTGGAAGTTTCTTAAAAGCATACCTTTATCCTATGACCTAGAATTCTACTTCTAGGTATTTATCAAAAGAAATGAAAACATGTGTTCCCAAAAAGACTTGTACGAGGATATTCATAGCATATTCTTAATAATCCCAAACTGAAATACTCATCAGCATCAACTGAAGAACAGATACATTGTCCAGTGGAATATTACTCAATCGTAAGAAGGAATAAACTACTGCTTCATCTGACAGTCGGGATGAATCTCAAAAACATTATTTTGGGTGAAAAGTCAGAAACCAAAGAATATGTGCCATATTATTTCATTTACATGAAATTCTAGAATGGACAAAACTAATCTATGGTGATAATGGTTGCTTCTGAGGTTGAATGACTGGGGAGGGGCACAAGGGATTTCTGGGATAAACAAAGTATTCTCTATCTTGATAAGAGAGAGTTACCCAGGTGCGAGATTGCACCACTGCACTCCAGCCTAGGCGACAGAGCGAAACCCCATCTCAAAAAAAAAAAAAAAAAAAAGAGAGAGAGAAAGTTACCCAGGTGTAATTTGTCAAAACAGATCGAAATTGTATGCATGACTGTATGTAGATTATGTCTCATTTTAAAAAGAATCCAAGCAAATTATGAAAGTTCTAGAAGCAATGTAAGAATAACATAAATTCGGGCAGGGTGTGGTGGCTCACGTCTGTAATCCCAGCACTTTGGGAGGCCGAGGCGGTTGATCACCTGAGATCAGGAGTTTGAGACCAGCCTGGCCAACATGGTGAAACCCTGTCTCTACTAAAAATACAAAAATTAGCTGGGTGTGGTGGCACACTCCTGTAATCCCAGCTACTCGGGAGGCTGAGGCAGAAGAATCACTTGAACCTGGGAGGCGGAGGTTGCAGTGAGCCGAGATCATGCCATTGCACTCCAGCCTGGGTGACAGAGCAAGACTCTATCTCAAAAAAAAAAGAAGAAAGAAAGAAAAGAAAGAAAGAAAGAAGGAAGGAAGGAAGGAAGGAAGGAAGGAAGGAAGGAAGGAAGGAAGGAAGGAAGGAAGGAAGGAAGGAAGGAAGGAAGGAAGGAAGGAAGGAAGGAAGGAAGGAAGGAAGGAAGGAAGGAAGGAAGGAAGGAAGGAAGGAAGGAAGGAGAAAGAAAGAAAGAAAGAAAGAAAGAAAGAAAGAAAGAAAGAAAGAAAGAAAGAAAGAAAGAAAGAGAAAGAAAGAAAAAGAAAGAAAGAAAGAAAAAGAAAGAAAGAAAGAAGAATAGCATAAATTCAATGATAAAAGACATTGAAAAGGATATGGTTTAAAAAGAGAATAAAATAGAAAAATGAATTGGAGAGGATGAATTGAGGGCCCAAACTGCACAAATATACAACAAATTTAGTAGAAAGAAATAAAATTGACATCGCTGAATACTTAATTACTAACACATAGTAAAGGACTGAAATAATGATAATGATAACAGAAAATCCCAAGATAATAAGTGATTAGATCATGATAATAGACCATGCATACCTCAGCTGCCCATAACCTAGACCTTTTACCAATAACTAGAAGCCCTCTCTACCGTCATCTCTTACGTCTCATTCTGACTTATCTACTCAGAGCACCTGGTATCCTGACCCTGAAATTTTTCAATTTCACTAGGACTTTCCATTTAAAAAGTATTTTTCAATGTTTTTCACATTTTGATGTCCTACTTCTTTCTCACCCAGCTGAAATTCCATGGTCGATAATTATTAATTGTTCCCTTGGACATACCCCCAACTCCTTTGTCCTTCCCCAACTTTATAATTCTCACTTAGCAAAAGCAGAACGTTGGTTAAATTCAACTTTCTGCCTCTCCTGCTGCTGCACACAAGTTGAATATAGGTGGAAAAATTCGTACAAACACACTGGCCTCAATTTAAGTTCATTATTATCCCACTCAAGTGGACCTTAATGCTGTCTGCAATTGTACATACTTGACTAGACAATTCTCTTCCAATCTCCTGAGTAACAATTTAACTCCCTATCCTCTCTGCTCAAACCTCCAATACCTCCTTCCCCATTCTTATTTTTAGTTAGACATATGGCTTCTTACTTCACTGAGATCTTCAAAGCAATCAGCAGAGAACCTCCACAGATTTCCAACACAACATCTACCCACCTGCCGGTGCCTGCACCCACATGTTCTGTCTCTCTGCGTGGTCCTACACAAAAACTATCCACACTCCCATCTAAGGCCAACAGCTGTACTAAGGCACCAGGCTCCTGACCCCTTGCTCACACCGGGAACCTCATTCAATAGTTAACTCTTCTCACCCATTTTATTCCTATCAGTCGAGTAACATGCCACTTGACTGATATGGTAAATATCAGTACCATATTATTCCTATCAGTCAAGTAATATGCCACTATTTCTTAAAAATAAACAAAACCAAAAAGTCCTCTTCTCTTGGCCTTACCTCACTCATTGATTATTATACAATTTATTTGTTCTTTTTTGCAGCAAAACTCTTTTTGTAACAACGGCAGCAACAAAGTTATGTAATCCTAATGTCTCCAATTTGTTTCCTCCCATTGTCTTTTAAATTCATTCTAATTAAACTTTACCTAGAACACCCAAGGTTAAACTTTACCCAAACTACTCCCCTTACCAAAGTTGCCAATAAGCTCTATGTTGCTAAATCCAATGTCATTTATTAAGTTCTCACTTTTTTTTTTTTGCCATATCAACAATATTTTCAACTGATCATTCCTTCCTTCTTTGATACATTTTCACCTGGTTTCCAAGGCACCAAACACTTTCTTAGCTTGCCTTTCACCTCACTGATAATATATTGAGTCAGTCATCTCAGTCATCTCCGCTGTTCTACTTCTTCTGCCTCACCTTTTAATTCCAGTGTTTCCTGGGGCTTAAGATTTGGTCCTCTTTTCTTCTCTGCTTCATTCAATCCCTTGGAGAAATTATTTGGTTAACAAAATTAGAGCTGCAGCCAGATCTCTTTCTTGAACTCCACATTTGTTTGCCCAACTATCTATTCAACCTCTTCACACAAATGTCTGATTAATATCTTAAATCTGATATTTCCCAAACTGAATTCCTATACACTCCATTCTTCCAGTTGCTTAAGCTAAAAAATTACCTAGTTAACCTTGACTCTTCCTATTTCTCTCAAATTCCATACATGATCAAATGCTCTCTCTGTTTTCAAAGTAGAAAGCTTTGTTCAGAGTCACTAGGCTGTAACCAAGGTGTTGGTCAGGCTATCCTTCCCTCAGCTAGGGAAGAAATCTGCTTCCAAGCTTATTCAGGATGTTGGCAGAATCTGACTCATCATATCTCTGGCTACCATCTTTGTCTATGAGTTACTACCACATACTTGCACCTAGAAAATGGGTCGAGACCATTCCATTTCCCACCACGCATAGAGCACATTTGTAGTCATCAAATACAATTATTAAAACCTCATTTGGAAAACTGATTTGGATCAGGAATCACATGTTAATACTACCACGTAAACTAGAATTTACTGTAAAGTAAGAAGACTTATTGATTCTGGAAGACTTCTTTGACTAGTTGGAAGTAAGTTCCTTACTCATCTTTTTTTCCTTTGTTTTCACCTGACAATCAGTTTTCTTTTTTTTTTGAGATGGAGTCTCACCCTGTTGCCCAGTGTTGCCCAGGCTGGAGTGCAATGGTGTGATCTTGGCTCACTGAAACCTCCGCCTTCCAGGTTCAAGCGATTCTCCTGTCTCAGGCTCCCAAGTAGCTGAGATTACAGGTGCTTGTCACTATGCCTGGCTAATTTTTTGTGTCTTTAGTAGAGACAGGGTGTCACCATGTTGGCCAGGCTGGTCTCAGACCCCTAACCTCGTGATCCGCCTGCCTCGGCCTCTCAAAGTGCTGGGATTACAGACATGAGCCACCGCGCCTGGCCTGACAATCACTTTTCAAGTAACAGAACAGTTTGGACATGCTCATTCTTATACCAAACTTCCAAGACTTTTAAGTTACACAAACTTTTTTTTTTCAGAATGTCAAAGGGGATAACTGTCCTCCTCCAAAGAAAAGCAAGACTTCATTATTCTATCCAAAGCCTACAGTAGACTTTTGGTTTTTTTGACTTCTAACCTCTGAGTACAAATAATGTCTTTATTTGAAGTTTTTCCTTTGAGTACATTAGTCAGTATAGATTCAACACTTGACACAAGGACACATACATGAGAGTACATGTGTCCACTGTTAATGTTCTTTGATGATGACAGAGAAATTCCATCACATATGATACATCTACATTCTTTCATTAGCCTACTGTATACCAGATGACCTCCACAATTTTTCAGGAAGTGCTGATCTCCATTTTCTAATTTTATTCTACTTTTGAAAGAACTGAGACCATATTGTCATAATTAAACATTATTTTGGAGGTTCAGGTAAGGCCTTCTCTCTAAGAGGTGATTTTCACATAAAGGAGAAAACTGGCCTTGGTTTTAGAAGACTTAGATTTGCTTCTGGCTCTGCCACTACTCGCTGGGAAACTTGAGCAAACAACTTAATCTCTCAGCTTCAACAGAATACTTACACATCGTGCAGGATTATAATGAGTATCAAGTGAGGTAATGTGGGTAAACACATATTAAAACCAGTTAAAGTTCTGCTCAAGTGTAATTCAACAATTTCCACAGCCAGTTTACCTTGGTGAATAAACACACTTAATCATAGCCTGATAAAATTTTCTCGTGGTACACTGGAGTCTTGCAAATGCCTAAGGAAGGATAGATCATAAAGCAGTGTAGTAACCCAGGTGGTGAAACAGCATGTGGCATTGTTCTGCCTGTGTCAGGCCACACTGAAAAGGGTAAGGCAGGGGCAGAGTTAGCCTTCTGGTTTTGAAATTTCTTTTTTTTCTTTTCTTTCTTTCTTTCTTTTTTTTTTTCTGAGACGGAGTCTCACTCTGTCACCAGTCTGGAGTGCAGTGGCACAATCTCAGCTCACTGCAACCTCCGCCTCCTGGATTCAAGCAATTCTCCTGCCTCAGCCTTCTGAGTAGCTGGGACTACAGGAGCACGCCACCACGCCCAGCTAATTTTGTGTGTGTGTTTTTAGTAGAGATGGGGTTTCACCATGATGACCAGGATGGTCTCCATCTCTTGACCTCATGATCCTCCCGCCTCGGCCTCCCAAAGTGCTGGGATTACAGGCGTGAGCCACCATGCCTGGCCGGTTTTATACTTTCTTACGTCCCTTGCTTTGACAGTGCCTAAGTTTTCTATTGCTGCATATCAAATGACCATAAACATAGTGGCTTAAAACAGTACACATTTATTTCATAGTTAGGAAACTGAGTATAGCCTAGCTGAGTGATTTCTTCAGAGTCACTAGGCTGTAACCAAAGTGTTGGTCAGGTTGTATTTTCATTTAATGGCTCAACTAGGGAAGAATCTGCTTCTAAGCTTATTCAGGATGTTGGCAGAATTAATCTCCTGTGGCTGCATGACTGAGGGCCATGGCTTTTTGCTAGCTGTTGACTGAAGGTTGCTCTGAGATCTTAGGCGCTCACAGCAGATCCTGGAGCGCACCCACGGTTTCTTGCCAATTAGGCTTCTCCAGTTTGGCCACTTACTTCATTAAGCCTCTAAAGGCGAGACTTTAGTTTCAATCTACTAGGATGGAGTATTATATACAGTAATGTAATAATAGCCATCACATCCCACCACCTTTGCATATAATACTGCCTGATCATGAGATATACCACCTATCGTTGCATGTAATACCACCTAATCATTCATCATCTTTGCCACATTGGTTAGAAGCAAGTCACAGGTCTTGCCTACCCTCAAGGAGAGAGAATTGTATAAGGGCATGGACTCCAAGAGACAGGGATAATATGGCTACACTAAAGCCTGTTCATCATAAGCAGCACCTATACTTTTTTCCAGAGAATCAAACACTTGGGATAAGTTGGAGGGAAGGTTATATAGTTATTGTAAACAATCAGAAAAATTTTCTTTTTTCCCCAGATTTTATATACAAAGATTGCCACTGTCCAGTACCCTGTTCGTTAGAAACCTTGGGTATCAGAGATCGACACCCTATTGAGTTTTATGGCAATGATTCTGTTCCAGCTGCTCAGTAGCAGGAGAAAATGTTTTATTGAGGTGTGTTCAAAACCAAGGAATAAGGACGCTACAGGAACGGCTAAAAGGGAGTGATTATTGGGGCTTACCTGGAATGGATGAGTGGTGGCTTCTCTGTGTACTCAACATTATTGCTCTCTCTTAACTTCATCTGTCTCACTCCTAGCTTTGGTTTATCACTCTCCCTATGGTCTTAGCTCTGGCCCATATCCTCCTGACTTCAGCCTCTTTTGGCAGCTGCAATCCTTCTATAAATTTTGTTCAACTTCCTGAGACAGAGAGTCCATTGTCTAACTTACTTTAAAAACAAAACAAAAAAACAGGGCACTAATTCAGATCACAAGGTGACATGAGCCTTTGTATTGTTTTCTCATGGGTCCATATACGTGCTGGTTCTATTAGCTAAATCTTGGAGTTGAAGTACACTGTTCAAAGCTTGATCAACTTGCTGCAGCTTTCTTTTGCAAGGACTATAGAAAGGAAAGCCTCTGGCCAGGCGCGGTGGCTCAGCCTGTAATCCCAGCACTTTGGGAGGCCTAGGCAGGTGGATCTCCTGAGGTCAGGAGTTCAAGACCTGCCTGGCCAACATGAAACCCCGTCTCTACTAAAAGTACAAAAATTATCCCGGCGTGGTGGTGGGCGCCTGGAATCCCAGCTACTCAGGAGCCTGAGGCAGGAGAATAGCTTGAACCCAGGAGGCAGAGGTTGCAGTGAGCCAAGATCGCGCCATTGCACTCTAGCCTGGGCAACAAGAGTGAGACTCCGTCTCAAAAAAAATTAAAAAAATGAAAGGAAAGCCTCTGTGACAAGTCAGTGATGATCATTTTTAGTCAAAAAGAAAAGTAATCACCATATCCATGATTTTCAAATATTTCTGATATTTCTGAAAAATATCCAATATGTTTAAAATTTTTTAGTTTTCCAAAAGAAAACTAATCATCATATCCATTATTAAAGGCATGATGGTCTAAGGTTCTGCAGTAAGATAGCATTATACTAAGAATTCTCAAAAAGATGAAGAGAGCACAAAGCGTAGCATCTGGATCTGAAAACAATATGTATAAATTTTAAATGCAATCAAACTATTGACAGACTAGCTACTGCTGAGAAAATGCTTTGATGGTCTGCAAGATCAAATGAAAAAAATATTTTACAAGGAACATAAAAAAATTAAAACCATAAATGAGAATAGAAGAAGCTTAGAGGAGGCCAGGCGCGGTGGCTCATGCCTGTAATCCCAGCACTTTGGGAGGCTGAGGCAGGCAGATCACCTGAGGGCAGGAGTTCAAGACCAGCCTGACCAATATGGTGAAACCCCATCTCTACTAAAAGTACAAAAATTAGCCGGGCATGGTGGTGGGCGCCTGTAATCCCAGCTATTAGGGAAGCTGAGGCAGAGAATTGCTTGAACCTAGGAGGCAGAGGTTGCAGTGAGCCGAGATCTCGTCACTGCACTCCAGCCTGGATGACAGAGTGAGACTCCATCAAAAAAAAAAAGAAGAAGAAGCTTAGAAGATAGATAAAATATACCTAATATGCAAATAAGGAAAATTCTAGAAGAAGAAAAAAAGGTCAAATATAAGAAAAGCAATAACTATAGAAGGAATACAAATTTCAACTTCAGACATACGGTTAATTTGATGAATGCTTTCAGAAATTCCCCCAACACAATTCATAAAAACAATGTCATGAATAGAAAAAAATTCTGAGGTACTGGTTGTGTCAAAAGAGGTAAGGAAGCCATGAAAACAAGTAAATTGTTTCCCATTTAGTAGGTAGCCCCGACTAGAGCAGTGAATATCTTGGAGAATGTAATTGCTTGAATTCGGTTGCCCACAGCAACAATGCTATTGGTGTGCTAAGTTCTCACAGCGAGGTAGTTTCACTCACGAATAAAGACCCTCTGAAAAACTGAAGATGAGCAAGTTTAATTAAATCTGGCTACCAGCAGAAGCAGAAGTAAATTCAGTCAGGATAAAACCTTCCCCAGTTGAGGCCCAAATGATTCCCAGAAACTAAGCTTAAGCAATAAGCTTACATCAAAGATCAACATTATCAAACATATTATAAGTGAAGCTACTATTAATGGCATTTGGCAGAAACAACAGACAATATACTTAGATCCACAAGTATTGCAAATATTGGAACTGTTAAACACAAAATAGAGATGAATATCTCAAATGTTCCAAAAATTAAAGATGCTATTACAAAGAGGAGAATGCAACAAGAGACCATCAAATGCGGTGCTTTATGTGCTTTAGCAGTGTATAATTGTAAACCACAAGTAAGAGTGTACTTGCCGATTTGAAGAAACAAAAGGTCTAGAAATGAAAAATATCATTGTTGAAACAAAAACATTCAAAGTTAGAAAGTTAGATTAAATAGGAGATAAGAACTAAAAAAAGAGAAACAGGGAGATGGAAAACAAGTAATAGATGTTAAGACATATGAATTATGGAATAATAAAGTCTACTGTACATTTTATTGGGTACCCAAAGTAGAGATTAGTGAACAGAGGAAAGGCACTATTTTAAGAGATAATAGTTGTAATTTTTTAGAAATTATTATTTTTTAAACCATAAACTCAAAAACCCAAGAAGCACAAAGTATGCCAAAAAACAAGTACATTAAAAGGAACAAATTTCTAGATATACCAGAGCAAAACTGAAAAGCAGAAAAAAAAAAGTTAGAGGCCAGTAAGAAAGATCACCACATATACAGGAATGGAAAAAATAAATAAATAAATGATAACAGCCTTTTCAACAGCAAATATGAAAGCCAGAAGACAATGGAATAACATTTTCAAAATGATAAGAGAAAGTAACGATCAACCTAGAACTGGTTGCCAAGAAAGTTACCTTCAAGAATGAGGGTAAATATAAAGATATTTGTAGAGACAGACAGAGTTTAAAACCAAGCGACTTGCACTTAGGAAACTTATAGATGATATCGTTTAAAAGAAGAAAAATTATGTCACGAAAACATCTTGAAGTGTACCAAAAAAAGATAATCAGATAAAAGAATTAAAATGTAAGCCAAGTACTTACATTTGGAGAAATAGTAAGGTTTATAATAATATATTTGGGGCTTTAAAAGAGAACAAAACTACTGAACAAAAAAAATAGCATGCTTGTTAGGAATGAATGATCAGATTAAAAGTATTTTAAATAGAATAAAAGAAAAAGTCAAATGTACTGTTGACATCTAAGAAGAAGAAAGGCAGGAAGAGAAACAGAAGCAATATTTAGAGAGAAAGTGAGTGAGGTATTTCCAAAATTAAGGAGACAAGTCAGATATTCAAGAAGCCCTCTTTGTACTGCCTCTAAGTATCAAAATTAAATTCATTTACAGACACATCATAGTCAAACTATTAAAAATATACAAGGAGAAAATCTTAAGGAGTTGAAGTTTATCTTTAAAGAAGAAACATTTAGACAGACAGTAGATTTGTCAACCTAAACAATGGAAGCTACAAGTTAAAGTTGTCTCACAATTAAAAAAAATACTGCCTTTCTAGAATTCTCTACAAATTGAAAACTAATTTTTAATAATATAGTATACACTTATGTATTCAAACAAGACAAAAATGAGAAAATTTATTCCCATCAGGACCACACTAAAGGAAAAGCTAAAAGATGTTCTCAAGCACACGGTTATAAATCTAAATAGAATCTGAAAGAGGCAGGAAAAATCAAAGAGCAATGTACAAGATATACATATATGTGTGACTACATATACATATACATGTGACATGTACAAGATATACATATACATGTGATATACATGTGACTAAATCTAAATGCCTGTTGAATGTGTACAACAGCAATAATAATGTCTGTGACGTTTAAAGTTTGAAGAATTAAATAGATGGCAAAAAATGGCAAATAAGTCTGAATAGAGCTAAGAGAGTTAGGGTCTAAACTTATTGTTTAGAAAAAGGATAATATGATTTATTTATTTCAGCTTTGATAAGTAAAGACTGTAGTTGTAACTTCCAGGGTAGTAAGAGTATATTATTACTATACTGATAAAAGCAAATGCAGAGTAATTTTTTTAATCAAATTAAAGCCATTAATAAAGGGGAGAAAAGACATTAAGGAGGTGAGCAATGTAAATAATGCAAGAACAGTAAGATGATAGACTCCAGTCTAAATTATTAGTAATAACATTAAATGTAAATCCACTGAATTTTCCTTAAAAATAGACTGTGTGGAAGATTAAATAACAACCATAACAACCTATCTGCTTATTTAAAAAGACATGTCTAACATAATACAGAAAAATTGAAGTTGAAAAGGTAGATAAAAGTTTATCACAGAATTAGAAGGAAGTGTTAACTATATTTATATTAGACAAAGTAGATGTTAAATGATAAAGCATTGCAACAGATAAAAAGAACACTTTACAAAGGAGAAGAATCAAATAGACACAATAAAAAATGATAAAGGGAATATCACCACTGTCCCCATAGAAATACAAACTATCATCAGAGAATACTATAAACACCTCTATGCAAATAAACTAGAAGATCTAGAAGAGATGAATAAATTCCTGGACATATACACCCTCCGAAGACTAAACCAGGAAGAAGTTGAATCTCTGAATAGACCAATAACAAGTTCTGAAATTGAGGCAGTAATTAATAGCCTACCAACCAAAAATAGCCCAGGACCAGAGAGATTCAGATTCACAGCCGAATTCTACCAGAGGTACAAAGAAGAAGGTATACTATTTTCATGGATTTGATGACTCTATTTTGTATAAATACAAAGTCTCCCCAGTGCAATTTCAATCAAAATCCTAGCAAGCTTTGTATTTAAGTGTGAAGTTGGACAAACTGATTCTAAAATTTATATGAAGATGTTAAGAAGATGTTAAAAATAGTTAAGATACTCTTGAAGGGGAACAACATCAAAGGACTTGCTTTACCGGATACTAAGGCTTATCATAAAGTTACAATAATTAAGAGTGTACAAATACTCATACTTGTTGCAAATATAGCTAAACAGAGCAATGGAAAATAATAGAGTCCAGGAATAGATCTGCATGGTCACAAAACTATAGCATAGTGGGGAAATACCATACTGGGGATGGCCTTTTCAACAAATGACAGTTGGTCAATATATATACAGAAAAAATTAAATGACTTCTACCTCACAAATCAATTCCACATGAGTTTTAAACGTAAATGTGAAAAACAAAACAACTTAGCTTCTAGAAGACAATAAGAAGATAATATAGAATATATTTATGACCGTGTGACAAAAAAGTGTTTGCAACAGGATATAAAACACTCTAAATACAATAAAATACTATAATGAATTTTACCATTTTAACATTAAGAATTTCTCTTCATCAAAATATTTCTGTGGGTGCCTGAATTTTTAAAATGCTCCATCCCCAAGACTTAATTCCCTAATCCCTGGAACCTGGGGATGCGATGAGATATCGCTCCTGTGATTGTGTTATGGTATATGGCATGGTTCATTTGTCAAAACAGAGATTACTCAGGGCTAATCACATGAGCCCTTAAAAGCAGGGAAATTTTGGTGGCAGAAAAAGAAGGCACAAGAAGTCAAAGAGATTTGAGGAGTGAGAAACAATGCACACACAATTGCTGCCTTTGAACTCGGAGGGAGTCATCTGAGATGGAATGCGGGTGGCAGTAAGGAAAGGGAGACTCAGATCTACCACCACATGGAGCTGCACTCTACCAACAACCTAAATGAGCTTAGAGGAAAATTCTTCCCCTTCAACCTCTAGATAAGAATCCATCCTGCCTGACACCTTCATTTCAGCCTTGTGAGGCCGTGACCAGAGAACCCCACCAAACTCTCCAAGACTTCTGACCTACAGAATTGTGAAATAACAAATGAATATTATAAGATGTCTTATAGCATCTTATTAAATAGTATGTAACAAGTTTATATACAATACGTATTGTATGGCTAACATAATGCCATTAAGCAATTGGAAAGGCCTGCCACCAAATGTAGAAAGAATTCCTAAAAATCAGTAAGAAACCACTAGACAACCTAGCAGAAAAATGTTCACAAGACTTATCAGGTACTTCAAAAATGTATATCTAAAAGGCTAATAAACACAGGGAGAGGTGTTAGATCTTTGTCATTGGAGAAATGCAAATAAAAATCACAGTGGAATACACATAAAGCTGGCTAAAATGAAAAGGACTGGCAATACCAAGTATTAGTAAGCAACAGAAACTCTCATAAATTAATTGTAAAAGGGTAAATTGGTATCACCACTTTGAAAATAATCTGGACATAGCTACAAAAGATGAATATATGTGTATCTTCAATGATGCAGCAATTCTTCTGCTAGGTATATTCCCCACAGAAATGCATACACCTGTGCAGGAATGTTTATAGCACTATTTGTAATAACTTTAGATTGGAAACAAACCAAATGTCCATCAAGGGTAGAATTTAGAGCAAACTGTTGTATGCGCTTGTGAAATGTTACAAATGATATTCAATAGAATATTATTGGTACAAAATGAACAAATGAATGAAATAAGCACAATACAAAAGAATTCATATTGTTTTATTCCTTGTTTGTAATGTTCAATAGGCAAAACTAATCAATATGCAAGAAGTCAGAATAGTGAAGGAGAGAGGAACTAATGATTAATAGAAGACATGGCTGAGGTTTCTGGGCTTTTTTTTTCTATTTCTTGATTTTGTGGTAGTTTTGAGGTTCATTTTGAGGTTAAATAATTGAGCTGTACATTTTGTTTTTTGTGCATTCTTTATATGTGAACATTTTACATAATTATAATAACATTTAAAATAAAGTATAATTTTAATAAAATAATAAAAAATAAAGAAAAAACTTAGTCCAAAAATGTGGGACAAGTAGAAAAAAGAAAGTAAAATAGTAGCAACTAGTTCAAATATATAAATAATCACCAAAAACATGAATTCATTAAATCCACCTTCTAAAATACAGAGATTGAGGCCGGGCATGGTGGCTCACGCCTGTAATCCCAGCACTTTGGGAGGCTGGGTGGATTGCTTGAGCTCAGAAGTTCAAGACCAGCCTGGGCAACATGGTGAAACCCGGTTTCCACTGAAAATAGAATAGGTGGCCCACGCCTGTAGTCACAGCTACTCAGGAGGCTGAGGTGGGAGATGACTTGAGCCCAGGAAGCGGAGGTTGCAGTGAGCCAAGATCATACCACTGCACACCAGGCTGGGTCACAGAGCGAAACCTTGTCTCAAAAAAAAAAAAAAAAGGAACAGAGATTGAGTGGTTAGATTAAGAAAAATACCAAACTCCATTGCATTTGGAAAAGACACAACTAAAACATAAGAAATATAAGAACACTGAAATGTTCAGAGTAAGATGAGTCAGAAATAGCCACACATCTCTCTCAATTATGGATAAATCAAATAGATAAAAAAGTCAATAACAATATTTAGGTTTGAACAACACAAATTATAAGTTTGTACTGATGCCCTTAAGTAGAACTCAGCATCCAACCACCCTGAGATATATATTCTCCTCAAGCACACATGGTTTATTTTCTGAAGTTAATCATGGACTAGGGCATCAAGTAATTCTACAAAAATTCAAAGAGCCTGAGTAAGAAAATCCACACTTTCTTGCCACAAATACTACAAATGTAATTATTTCCACTCATAGCTGTATATACAGCAGAAATTCTTGTTCCTGTGCCTCAGTGGACGTGAACAAGAATGTCTCACCGGACAAATGAAATAGGAATAGCTCAAATCTCTATCAACAGGCAAACAGTTAAAAACATCATAGTTCATTACCATTAAAAAATATTAACTAGCAGTGAAAATGCACAAGCTAGAGCTACACACATGATTGAATCTTAAAAAACAAAAATTGAGCGGCCGGATGTGGTGGTTCATGCCTGTAATCCCAGCACTTTGGGAGGCTGAGGTGGGTGGATCACCCGAGGTCGGGAGTTCAAGACCAGCCTGACCAACATGGAGAAACCCCATCTCTACTAAAAATACAAAATTAGCCAGACATGGTGGTACATGCCTCTAGTCCCAGCTACTTGGGAGGCTGAGGCAGGAAAATCGTTTGAACCTGGGAGGCAGAGGTTGTGGTAAGCCAAGACTGTGCCATTGCACTCCAGACTGGGCAACAAGAGCAAAACTTCGTCTCAAAAAAAAAAAACAAGTATGGTGTTAAAAAAGCATGATCCAGAGACTACATACATATAGTTATATATGTACATATAACCTTTTCAAAAATTGATGGTAGATAAAAAAAATAAATAGGATATTGGAAAAATACAATCATCAAGATGGATAGTATAGACCTTTGTTATGTAACAAATGGAAAATTATATATGGTTTTCTTATGCCCATAAACATCTATGAATTTTGATCATGTAGTTGGTTTCAAAGAAACTCTTAACACATTCAAAACTGTAGTTTTAAGAACAAAATCCATGACTATCATACAAGAAAACATGAAATAAACATAAAAAATGTTAAATACAAAAAATTAGCCAGGCGTGGTGGCAGGCGCCTGTAGTCCCAGCTACTCGGGAGGCTGAGGCAGGAGAATGGTGCGAACCCGGGAGGTGGAGCTTGCAGTGAGCCGAGATCGTGCCACTGCACTCCAGCCTGGGCGACAGAGCGAAACTCCGTCTCAAAAAAAAAAAAAAAAAGAAATGACTGTCAAAAAAAACCCCATAGATTTTAAAGAACACAATTCTAATGCCTGTGTTTGATAAAATAAACCTAACAATATATAGTTAATGAAAAAGAAAACTCTTTGTATTAACACCTGTGATTTATAGCTAAAACTTTTTTTGGAAAAAAAAATTTACGGCCTTTTGTTTTTGTTATTTATAAAAAATAAATTGAAATTAAATGAGCTATGACGTTACTTTGACAAAAAAGCACAAGGAAATCAAAATACAATATGAAAATTACTGGAAATTGCAAGGTACCCAGAACAGTCAAAACAATATTGAAATAGAATAACAAAGTCAGAAGACTTTTGGACTTTGAAACTTACTACAAAGCTACAGTAGCCAGATGATGTGGTACTGGTATAAGGATAGACACACAGACCAATGGAGTGGAATTGAGAGTCCAGAAATAAACCCATGTATCTATCTCAACAGATACTTGTCTAGAATGCTGAGGCCACTGAATAAGAAAAGAACAGTCTTTTCAACAGGTGGTGCTGGGACAACTGGATACCACATGCAAAAGAATGAATCTGGACCCTTACCTCACATTGTTATACAAAAATTAACCCCAAATCAAGGCCAGGCACGGTGGCTCACATCTGTAATCCTAGCACTTTGAGAGGCCAGGGAGGGCCAATCACTTGAGGCCAGGAGTTTGAAACCAGCCTGGCCCACATGGCAAAATCCTATCCCTACTAAAAATACAAAAAATTGCTGGGCATGGTGGTGCACACCTGTACTCCCAGCTACTCTGGAGGCTGAGGCATGAGAATTGCTTAAACCAGGTAGGCAGAGGTTGCAGTGAGCCAAGATTTCACCACTGCACTCCAGCCTAAACGACAGCGTGAGATTCTGTTTGAAAAACAAACAAAGAACCAAAAAAACAAACAAAAATGGGTCAAGGCCTTAAATGTAAGAGGTAAAATTATAAGGGGCAAATCTTCATGACCTTGGATTTGGCAATGCATTCTTAGATAGAATATCAAAAGCATAAGCAACAAAAGAAACATAGATAAATTGGACTTTATCAAAATGTGTAAAAACTTTGGTTATCAAAGGATATTATTATCAAGAAAATGAAAGACAATCTACAGAATGGAAAAAATATTTGCAAACCATCTATTTGAGAAGAGATACATTTAGAATGTATAAGAACTCTTATAACTCTATCATAAAAAGAGTCTAATTTTTTAAATGGACAAAGAAACTGAAGACACATTTCTCCAAAAAAGATAAACAAATGGTCAAGAAGCACATGAAAAGATGCTGAACGTCATTAGTCAGCATGGAAATACAAATCAAAACAACGAGATTCACTTCACACTCACTCATTAAGATGGCTAGAATCTGATAGTAAGGCCATAAAAGTATTGGTAAGGCTGTGGGGAAACCTGAACCTTTTTATACTGCAAAATTGTACAACCTCTTTGGAAAATAATTTGGCAGTTCTTCAATGGTTAAACTTATGATCCGGCAACATCTACCGAAGAGAACTGGCAATGCATATCCACATAAAAACATATTCATGAATGTTTATAATAGCATTATTTATGAATAGCCAGAAAGGTGGCACAAATCCAAATGTCTCTCATTTGATGAGTAGATAAACGAACGTATATCCCTACAATGGAATATGATTCAGCTATATAAAGGAATGAAGTACCAATACATACTACAATATGCATGAGCTTTGAAAACATTTGAAGTGAAAGAAGCAAGTCAGAAAAGACTCCATATTATGTGATTCCATTTGTATAAAATGACCAGAATTGGCAAAGCCATAGAAACAGAAAGTAGAGGAAAGTTTCCTTAGGGGTTGGGGGGCAATAGGAGTTTGGAGGTTATAGCTAAACAGGCTGACATTTCTTTTTAAGTTTGACTATGGTGATTGTTCCACATATCTGTGAATACACCAGTGAATATACTAACAACCACTGAATTGTACCCTTTAAGTGGGTGAACTCTATAGTAAGTGAATATCTCAATAAAATTCTTATTTAAAAAAATAAAATCAAAATAAACATAGAGAAAGCTGGAGAGGAGAATTAAAAGAATAAAGACAAAATTAATAATATATGAAAAAAACCCCACTGGAAATGACAACTAAAACAAAATCTGGTTTTGTAAAGTCAATGTCCGTCACTCTTATCAAGTCTCATTCCTAATAGAAATGCTAAAAAAGTAAAAGTTCTTAAAATTAGCAGTGAGTATTTACCTAAAGACAGCATAATATGTAAAGTAAAATCATTATGTATAAAGCTATTCCAATGACAATAATTGCTGGGGAAGGTTTTAGAATTTTTATTTAATGGATTACACAGAGAAAAACATGATGAAAGAGTACATAATGAAAATAAAAAGGTAGAGTTATCATTATTTATGAATGACGCAATTGCATATGTTGAAAGTTAAGAAAATTTCAGAATTAATAAGATAATTTGATAAGGTGGCCATATGTAAAGCTGGGGTGGCTTTACATACAAATAAGGTAAAATGTCTCAGTGTAGCAAAGACACTTAAAATTAAGCATATTTGGATTTCACAGTGACCTGTGGACTCAATTTCAAAAAAGAGCTCATGTGACCCCAACATGCCTGCATCCCTCTTGTGCTACCTGAAAGCAGAAACTTAGTTCTAACTCATGTCTACTGCCCTGTGTTTCTCTAATGTTAGGATTCTGTGGCTGGATTTCTACATAGTTCATTTTAAAATGTTAATTTTACAAGAAAGCCTTTCCTGGGTCACATTATCTTCTTCCCTTGGGGATATAAAGGTATATTTCTTTTTATAAATGTGACTTTTGATTTAGGCAAGAAATGTAGGCATTTGAACCTCAAAAAAGTGAGAATGTAAGCTAGCCAATGAATGATCTACACCAAATCTAAATGATGGTGGCCTGTTGTCTAGGTATAACAACATATTTCTGGCAACCCAAATTAGCAAAACAAAAAAGTCTACTGGTAATTGAGGAGGTGATGACTCATCATTAATAATAGTGATTATAGACACAATTTATTAGTGATCTACATAATTTTTCTCCTGTATCATTTTATTATTCACTTCATTTACAAATTGAGGAAACAGCCTCAAAAAATGTAAATAATTGGCCTAACGTCACATAACCAGTAGGTAGTAAAGCTGGAATTTATATAATGATCCACCTCCCTCCATCTTTTTGTACCCCTCATGTTCCACACATATTAAGTGCTCAGTTAATATCAATAAAATGACCAAACAAATGTCTTTCCCTTCATCAAGACTCCAATATTTTCTAGGCATAAAGGAAAGAATTAAATCACTTTATCTTTTCTCTTCCCCTTACGTCCCCTGCCACCTTTATGTATAATGTTAAGCACCAGAAAATATACAGTGAAAACATATTAACAGTCTGGGAAATTAATCAAGTACAAGGAAGTACTTTAAAGAGATGTATTTGCATAAGACATCAAATGAAATGACTAATTATGATAGCCAAAAAGGTGCCAAAAATCCAAATTATACATATTATACAAATTATACATATAATGAGTCGGATGATTAATGGTTTAACATTTATACGGTCACACGCCATATAACGTCATTTAGGCCAACGACTGACCACATATACAATGGTGGTCCCATAAGATTATAATACTGTATTTTTACTGTTACCTTTTCTATGTTTAGATACACAAATATTTACCATTGTGTTACAATTGCCTGGAGTATTCAGTACAGTAATACGCTGTTCAGGTTTGTAGCCTAGGAGCAATAGGCTATACCATATAGCCTACGTGGGTAGTAGGCTGTGCCATTTAGATTTGTGTTAAGTGCACCCTATGATGCTCTCACAATGACGGAACTGCCTAACTACGAATTTCTCAGAACGTATCCCCATTGTTAAGTAATGCATGGCTGTATTAACAGCTTGTGACCTTTTTCCCAAATGTACACATTTGTGTTTTTTCACCATCTTTTTGCTTTTCTTTTTATTAATTTTTTTGAGCACTCGCATCAGCCTTAAGTATAAATTAAATCACACTGCGAGATCCCAGCTACTGGTTAGAATCTCCTGCCTTGAGTAAAGACAATTAAAAATGACGAGTCTAGTCCCAGAGAGATGCAGACAAGTGTCCAACCCCCATTATTTGTAATTTCCAGGAATCCACCCTGGCCGGTTCCTGCAGGGCCCCAGGCTGGCTGTGGAGCTGTTCAAAGATCTGCACCAAATTCCACTGCTGGAAAGGAAACCACAGATATCAGGGCGGCACTCCTCAATTAGATGTCTCTCAATCACCTTTTGATCCCAGGATCCTGACACTTTGCCTGGAGTCTTGCCAGAGCCCCAGCGTCTAGCTTTTGGAATACTCCACTCCTCCCGAGGCGAGCCTTTGAATGACAACATTTTGGTTACAGTACTTTAATGCTCTCATAAATTCCTCAGTTGTGGTTAGTGCAACAGACTATTTAGACATAGTCCACAAACTGTTTGGACTGCAGGGGTGGTTCTGGCATTCAGATTTTCAGACTGGTTCAGATAGTTTCAGATGGCTGAGGATGTTATATGTCTTTAGGAAGATTCTCGAATGGGCTTCCCTAATTAAAACATCATCTGAAAAGCAACCTGAAAAAAAAAATCAAGAAATTCACGCAGCATGGATGGTGTTAGGTCTTTTTGTGGCTTTCAAGTAAAACTACATAGTATGATTTTTGTCACAGGGAAAAAAAAAATTGCTCAGGGAGATTTGCTATGGCAGCAAAGAGGAATTACTAGACACGAGAGGGAATTAAAATGCTGTTGATTCCAGACCCTGGGGAGATATTGTTGCTTGCAGGTTTGTTTTATTTGGCTTGTTTGGTTGGGTTAAGAGGATTTTAGAAGAAGCCCTAGTCACTATCTAGGGCTGTGCTATGGCTACTGAGTCTTTGAAATGCGGCTAGTTGGGAAATAATGAATTCAATTTTTAAATTTACTGTTAATAAAATTAAATTTAAATATAAAAACTGTATCAGTTAAATTACTGGAAAACTTTCAAGTGTTTTTTGTTTAGCTTGGGTATGTCTCAATCTACTTCTATGACATTTCATGAAAAATAAATACAAATTGACTATTTCTGATGAAATTTAGCACTTACATTGAGAAGTCCAACAAATGTATACACACACACTGGATTTTAAAGGTTCAGTATGAAAAATTGTAAAATATTTTATTAATAGTTTATACTGACTCTGATAAAATGACAATATTGAATACATTGAGTTAAATACATAATTACAATTAATTTTATCTATTTCTTCTTGTTTTTTAAATGTGGCTACTAGAACAATTTAAAATCATACATGAAGTTCACATTCTATTTCTGTTGGAGTGCACTGATCTAAATCTTGCTGCTACCCCTGCTGATTTAAAATAACAGGCATTGCTTGCAGGAAGGATCATTTCTGGAAAAAGATACCTAGGAAATGGGGCCAGACGTGAACATCTTTCGATCCTATGGGCTGGGTCCTCTAATACTCTCGACAACTTTAAACCTGTTATCTAGAGTGATATGAAGGAATCCATGTTAAACCAAATTCATCTTATGCTAATTCAGTCATAATACAAATTCAGCTCTGAATCAAGTGCAGTTAGGGACTAGAGGCAATTCCCAAGAGTTTACAGGCTTCTAGAGCAAAACGTATGACACACAACAGATAGTGAGTAAGAGAAGGCAGTGCCACAAGACGCCAAAAAAAGCTATTACCAGATAACATAGAGGGTGCACAGCTAAATTTAAAGTTTTAAATAAACAGTGAATCATTTGTTTAGGATAAGTATGTCCCACGCAATACGAGGGTGTCCTACATTTTTTATTTGCTAACTCTGTAGCCCTAAGAAACAAGGGTTATAGAAAATTAGAGAGAAGATTTATGAACAGAAAAAGGAAAGTGACATATAGCAAATGGAAGTAAGGCACAGAAACAGCCAGATTGGTAATAGCTCTGTGTTTGCCTCATTTGAATCCAGTTTGAACACTTGGCCACCTTTGATTGGCCAAAACTCAGTGACTGGCACAAGTGTAGGTTACAGTCTGTTTACACATCCGGTTAGGTTACAGCTCTCTATGTCCAGAGGAACCTTTAAGCCAAACTTAAAATACATAAGGAGGCAGCTTTGGCCTAAACTTAGTTTAACAGTAAACAACAATGCATATCTTGCCTTTGTACTGCTGTCTTCACTTGTGGATAAGACCTAAATTCTTCTAGGTCTCTGTGCAGTGTAGAGATGAAAGAAAACAGAGAAAACAGTACAGCTTATACCTTTGCATTTGAGACTTTTCTCTGTGTCCACATGCTGTCATGGGTGGAAGTCATGTGTTACTGTAGAAATGAGTTTTTAGTAGCAGCCAGGCTGTAGGAGTTCGTGGATCAGAACCAGACAGACAGATTTAAACTGTCATAGGACCTATACTGAAAGAAGAGGGGGGAAAAAATCACAATACTAAAAAGTACCATGATCTTCTCCTCACCAGGGCCAGAGATCTGGGGATCGCCAGAAGATTCTCTCTGTAGTGAAAACATCACATTGGACAAGACCTAAGAATTCACTTGCCATCTTCATGCCTCCAACACTTTTTCCCATTTTAAGCTTGAAAGTGGGGAAGTCACTTATGAGAAATCAGAGTGGAAGCGGGGAAGTAACCTGTTCTGTACCCACAGACACACAGAGCCCAGAAAACCTCACGGTAACAAGGAAAAGAGGATGTCCCAAGCATTCTATTTACTGTCATTTATCTGGCAAAATGGAACCTTATCCCTGGGATCTCAGTCCTGGGATTCCAAAAGGACTAATTGCTGAAAGGCATTAGCTCACATAATTTGCCCAACCTCAGAAATACCTCCTTGCCCTCCCAGATAGGCCACCTTCTACCCTCACTAGCAACCCTGCTTACTTAACCATCTCTGCTGAAGTTGAGCGGGTTATCTCACTTAGAATCCCAGGAGAATATTGCATTTCAGTCAAATATTTGAGCCGACTGGTTTATTTCACTTACGTAATTCTTGCCATTGGACTTGCCATAGCCAGAATTTTTCCAGTTATTTCAGAGGAGGGCCACAGAAACCTCGTTTTAATTTAGAACTGTAATTAGGATATATGAAGTGGTTGAGGGTAGGATCATGTTAAAATAAATCAAACAATTCCAGATGAAGCCTTCCTACGTACTTGATTTTCTGAGTCATTCTAATTACTACTTTGGTGGCCCATTGTCATAGCACGCACCAGGCTGCAGGCTTTTGAGTTTTCATTCAGGAAATGCCTACAGTGACTAGACTGCAAACCGAAGAGATTGTGAAACATCGTTAAAAATTTTGAAGCCACATTGCCTCATCCATTTATCCCAAAGGAACATATATAACAGATCTGTAGATATTTGAATGTGAATATGGAAAACTTCTTAATGATAAAGGATATGTAAGTATGTGGGTAAATTTATATAAATGTTGACTCTATCAATAAATATTAACAATGTTTTGGTGAAGTTCAAAATTTGGAAAGAATCAAAATGCATGACAATAATGGGATATAAGTCAAAGGATAAAAACAGTTAAAGGGTTCAATGGTTTTTGCCTTGCCCAGGAAGGGAATAAAATATCAGTTAATATTAGATTTTGATAAATTATAAATATGTGATGTCATCCGTAGAGTAACCACTAACTCTTGTCTCCAAGATAAAACAAGGATTAAAATGGAATAAATAGAACAAGACAAATAACACAGATTAAGATGGCAGTTTGAAATTCAAATGCATCAGTAATCACTAATTGTAACTGGACTAAATGTTCCAATTGAAAATCAAAGATTATCATACTAGATAAAAGCTTGATGATATTTAAATGAATTCCATCCAACCAGAAGGACACAGGCAGGTTTAAAGAAGGCAGATGGACAAAGGTATGTCATGCAAAACACTGACCAAAATAAAGTTGGTGTAGCTATATTAATATCAGATTCTTCTTTTAGACAAAAAGTACTGTTAGAGTGCAGAGGGACGGTTCATAATGATAAATATTTCAGTTCATCAGAAAGAGATAATTCTGGATTTCTATGCAGCCATACGGGAGAAAAAACACATCTATTTCACAGTCCTAGAACAAGCAGGTTAAGAGTTAATAAGGAATAGACTATTTGAGGGACACTAGCAGCAACCCTGACCTAATGGACAATATACAGAATTGTACGTAGCAACTGCAGGATACACATTCTTGTAAGGATGCATGGAACATTTACAAAAATCTATAATTTGTTGATCAACAAAGGATGTTTCATTGAATGTTATTTCTTGGCTGTCCCAACTCTGCCTTATACAATAGCTCTTATTAGATACATGTTAAAACCCCTGAGTCACCTTTCTTTCATTGTAACTTTTCTTGTTTTCAAGTGACTTTGATGCTGTATTCTAGGTTATTTTCTTAGTATGATCTTCTAACTCAATAATTCTTTTTTCAGTTGTGTCAAATCTAGAATTTAACTTGCCTGGTGAATTTTTAATTTCAAAGAATCTTTTTTACTTCTAGAAACTTGGGGGTGGGGGAACTCCTTTGAATTAGAAAACATGTATCTGTGCTCCACAACCATGTAAACATCCACGTGGATCAGAAACCGAATAGCACTAAACAGCCAAGTGCAACCTCTCAGGCAACCTCGACAACCATGATAAAGCAGAAAGAGGACAGATGGTTTTGTGCGATAGAAGGCGCAGAGAGTATCTCAAATAGCCTCTCAGAGTCCTAGGGTCTCCAGGTGAAATGAGAGGCACTGGAGTTAGCTGGGTAAAAGGTTATGGACCTAAAGGGGTCTCATTGCCAGTAGGAGAAGATGCTATTACAGAAAATAGCATGGACTGTGTAGCTCTGGAGGCTGGATGGGATCATTAGAATGACAGACACCCACAGGGAGGGATGTCCACAAAGCATAGAACATTCCAGTGAATGCCATGCTTAGGACAGACGAAAGGTGTGGGGCAGATGCATCCCACCCTAGTCCCATATTGTTCTTCTATGTGCAGTCCTCAGGACTTCGGTGCCATCAAGGACAGAGGAGGGTCTGAAATCCAGAATTAAGTGATTTATACTGAAATGGATCTTCTGAGAAATGACGAAGTTCTATTTTTCTCTGCCAGCAGGAGAAATGGAGTATTGAGATAGAAACTAAGTTAAATTATAGAAAAAATAAAGCTGGATCTTTTGTACATTTCCAGCTGAGTTTTGTGGATGTACAATTTTATTATAAATTCAGAAGCATTTTAGGATGGAAAGGGACTTCCCATGTCACCACGTTCCACCCATCATCACAAAGACAAGGGATCTAAGGAATGCAGGCCACAAGTGAGGTGAAGCATGAAGCAACAATTCCAAGGTCACCCGGCTGCGTTATAAAAGAGTAAGGACCTAGACCTGAGATTCCTGTTAAGTAACTTCTCAGTCCTAGACTTTTTAGTCTGCACTAATAGCAGATTCCCTTTACTCTTTCATCCTCCTGATTCTGCCATCTAGAATTATTTTCATTCTGTTAATTTCCATTGCATTACCATAACTGTGCGACTAAGTTTCTGGTTCTGATAAGTGAGTATACTATACATAGATGAGTGGTTCTCAAACTTCACTGTGCAATTTTCTAAAGAGCACATTGAAACACAGATTCCTGGGCCCCACCTTCTGGGGTGGGGCCTGAGAACTTGCATTTCTAACAAGTGTCAAGGTGATGCCTCAGCTGCTGGTCTTGGGACCACACTTAGAACCACTGTCCCAGACTCTTCCTCTTGAAGGTGGCTTCTCTTCCCTACACACTTTGGCTGCCTCTATAGTGACTTCCACTTAGGAAGTACTTGTTAGGTTTTCCTCAGACATTCACAATAGCATTATACTTTTTAAATTACTCTTTCATTTCACAATTTTCTTGGCTATTTTCACACTTTTTTCCCAAGGAGGAAATCTAGGTTTCTTCTAAATTCCAGTTCAATGTTACTTGAAATTGCACTGAAATTCAAGATCTGAGGGGAGAACAAATGTCTTCTCACTATTAGGTCCTGCTACCCGCTGAACAGGATGTGCTTCTCCATGGATTTCCATTTCATTCTAAGCTTGTCAAGAAATTTTATTGTTTTTTTTTCATCTGTACTTTTATTTTGAAGCTTATTCCCAGGCAGTTTATATTTGTGATTGCTTTAGTGATTAGGATCTTTTTCTACTATATTTTCTAAATACTTCTTAGTGGTAAATAGGGAAAGGCTTCTTATATTTATTTTATCTCTATGTTTTGAAGCTGGAGATTTCATTTGAAGCTTAATACATAGTACTTTTCAAAAAGTCCCCTATTTTCTGGGAGGGGGTACACTCACTTTTTGTAGAAGTCATAGTTCAAAATGTATTTTTAAAATAAACCTTATTACTTTTATTAATATTTTTCCAAATTATTCCTTATTCTTTAATTACTTTGAGATAGACATGCCTCTATAAATTTCTCCTTGTACTTCTAAGAGTTTTAGCTTTATGTATATTTTAAGCACTGATTTTGGCGCAGAAAGGTTTACTGGTGTTCTATCACCACACGAACTTCTAGTTTTTACACACTCAAATAGTGTCCTTCATCTCAGTCTCATCAGATGATCTCATTCTTAAATTCTACATAGTCCTCTATTAATATTATAATTCATGTTTTTCCTTTTTGCTTGCATTTGCCTTGTTACATTTTTATATGAATTTGTTTTAGGTATGTCTTAAGTAAATAGAAGATAACTGGACTTTGCTTTATTAACATACAAATTTGAGGATCTCCTCTAGAATAACTGAGTTTATCTCATTTCTAGTTACTCTTGTAAATACTATATTTGGTCTATGTCTTCTTTCCTTTCTGTTTTTGCAGCTTGAGATTTCTCTTTACTTTCTTTTTTCTTAAGCAGACAAAGCTTTTTTTAAAAAAAGAAAAAATTTTCCTTTTCTCTGACGAATTATCTTTAGGCTTTTAAAATATATTCTATAACCTATCAGTTTGCAAATTATTGAATTAAGGAACTTGTATTTTTTCAGTCACCCTAATATAAGCAAAATATTTAACGTATGTTTACATTTTCTTTTCTCCATTCACATCTTGGTCTTTGTTAATGTAATATGGTTTTATAGATTGAGATTATTCATATCACTTTTCATTAAAAAATTTTATCTTCTTTTGTGAGGACAATGGTCATTTGCATTCAGTTTTATGACAGGTTTACAATTATTTGGATCTCTCTTCAGCTTAATTTGTTTCAGTGCACACTGCCAATACTTTTATGATTATTTTTCCCAGCTTCAAACTGATTTTGAGTTTACAGTTGGTTGCAATACTTCTTCAAGGAACTCTTTTCCAGGAAGGGTATATGCCTAGTATCTTCTGACTCCTTTCTTTTGAGGGTGTATTTCTGTTGCCTTCACATATGAAAACCCAGCTTAACACTATAAAATCCTTGGATCACACAACCTTTTCTTCTCAGAATTGCTTTGAGGTTCCCTGTTGTCTTCTGGCATTTAAGGCCAAGAAGTTTGACAAATCAGCCTAACTTTTACTTACCTATGGATGGATTACGTTTAAAACTATTTTCTTATATAGAAGTTGAAATTTTCTTCATCTATATAAAGAGTTTTATAAAGATTGTGTCTTGGTGTAAATCTGAGTGAAACACACTGAGCATAATTCTGTATGGATAACTCTTTTTTGGCTCAGAGGATGTCTTTCCATAGTTAACAATATTGTATACCTGAAATTTACTAAGAGGGTAGATTATAAGTGTTCTCACTGAACACACAAAAAGTTAGAAATGTTCTTCTACTATAGCTTCAATTTTACCTTTTATAACATTTGCTATGTCTTTTAGGTACAAAGTACAGAAGGACAAATAAAAAGGCAAATATTTGGTATTTTGGAGCTTATTGTTAGTCTCATCTGCAAGATAGTCATTAAAAGAGTAATTTTTCCTTTAATTCTCATGACAGCAGAGTGAAGAAGATATGGTATTAATTGGGTTTACAGATAAGGAGACAGAGTCTCCAAGAGATTAGGCAAATTGCCTGAGCTGGGATTCAAACCCAGCCTAGTGAACAGGAGGGAGGAATACATTCAAGCCAGAAGTAATGACAGGTCCTGGAGGGGAAAAGCTTGATGTATTTGAGGAAAGAAAAGAGAACCTGTGACTGAAGACGAGGGACCAAGGGGTGAGTGGCTAAAAGCTAAAGAAATATATTGGAGCCATGCCCTTGCTGGGAAATTTGCAAATTTGGCCTCTGTGGCATCATTTTTTATTGCTCTTTACTGCCTTGGAGGCTGATTTTAATTCTGCTACTACGTCTTTAATTTCTTGCAGATCGTCTATATCCCAGTTTCTATGTCTTGAAAGCAATTCCATCTTCTTCTCTTTCGCAAATTTTATTGCTCAAACTCAAGTTGCCTTTATCTCAATCTATTCAGTCTTTCTGATGAGGCACGCAGAGTATGGCGTCTTTAACCAAGTTGCGAAAGCTAAATAGTTGTCTGAATTTTCACATGGATTCTGCATGAGATAATATTCAGATGCTTCTTCTTAGTCATCAAAATGCTGTCTTTTTCTATTGTGCTAGAGTATAGTTTTAATGCACTCCTTGTTAAACTTTTGGCAATGTTGCAAACTTCACATCCTTGAACAAGAAAAACCCATCCAGACTCAATTCTCACATGGAGATTAGGTGAAAGGGTGGATCTTGGTCTTATTATCTGTACACTCTGTTATGGTAAATCCACTTCCAAACTCTAGAGCTTATAAAGTATTTTTATGCTGTAGTCTAATTTTTGGCTTCCAGCAGGTTGTCACGTGTATGTTTCCGTTCTTCTGTGAGAGCACCCTGTTCCATCACTCCTTACCACTTGGTTGTTGGGTTTCTGAACTGATGCAGTGCTTGCAAAGCAAAAATCCTCGGAATGCACAGCTCTTGAGATCTTTCCTAATTTCATTCTCACTTTACTCTGAGAGACGGCACCTCCTGATACAGCAGGCCACTCCAGTCTTCCCTGTGCAGGCCAGCTAGTTTCCTGTATTAATTAATTAATTAATTTAATTATTTATTTAGAGAAGGAGTTTTACTCTGTTGCCCAGGCTGGAGTGCAGTGGCACGATCTCAGCTCATTGCAACCTCCACCTCCTGGGTTCAAGCAGTTCTCCTGCCTCAGCCTCTCAAGTAGCTGGGATTACAAGTGCGCATCACCATGCCTGGCTAATTGTGCATCACCATGCCCGGCTAATTGTTTTGTATTTTTAGTAGAGACGGGGTTTCACCATGTTGACCAGGCTGGTTTCAAACTCCTGACCTCAAGTCATCCACACGACTTGGCCTCCCAAAGTGCTGGGATTACAGGTATGAGCCACCGTGCCTGGCCCAATTGATGCTATGTTCACACTTATATCCTCTTGTCAAGTTGTTTTTCAATGTTATTCTGAATTATTTTCTTTATGTGGGTATTCACAGGAGGCTGCAAGCCTTCTCTACCACTTTCTATTCATGATGCATCTTAGTAAACATTTGAATTGGACAAGAGCACAAAGAAAGATTTTTGAGGACTGATACCTAACTTCTAATTCTTTATATTGTGAAAAGGAAAAAAGAAAAAAGAAACCTTTACAGTGTGAGGGGTAAACAAAGATTCAGTCAAGGCAATTTGGATTGATAACAGCTCCTCATGGTTATCTGGCCAAAGGTAACAGCTCCACCATATTCTGTCAAACCTAAATTTGTCAATGGGTTTAGAAACTATACAAATATAATTTATTGATTTCTGCAAATGTGACTTATTCCTTCATTCTTTGTTGCTGCCTTTCAAACTCACAAAAATTCGAAGTGACACATCCCACCTGTTTCCTTCCAGCCAGGGATGATGCCTCATGATTGATCAGTATTATTGCATCTTTTACATGTAACATTTTTCTGATATCTGCAGTTTTCTGCCTTATGTTTCCTTTTTCACCCACCCCATTCTTCCTCCCTGGTTTTAGCGGCTCTTCTGATTCCAAGCGTCCATTTTGCAACTCCTGACTCCATCCAAGTCTCCTCAGTTGAAATCTGAAGAGATTATTTTGCAAGTGAGTCAGAAATCACTTCTTGTCAAACACGGTGCCAGAAAATGAGCAGTATCGTGCTCAGTGGGAAAGTATTTACTCTTTCTTTGCTCCTTGCAACTTGAAAGTAAATCCTTCTCTTTCCCTTCTTGGAATTTAATTTCCCAATCTCTATTCCAAAATTGACAAAGACCAGGAAGAGCATACAAGCGTTGGCTCCTCAGTCCCAGTAACATATCATATTTGTCACCTTTAATGTCCCTTAATGTCTTTGTGTCTTGTCTTTCTAATTTAGCTAGGACTCCACTAGTAAAAATCATATGACTCATGTCCAAGTCCACATTTAGCAAAATTTCTAAAGCTTTGTTAGTGTGCAAGGCAATGAATATGAAATGAGGTCTGCATTCTTTATTTGGATTAAGTTTAAAGCTTTTCAAATAACACCATCTGAAAATGTCACAGCATGACAAAGCAGCCATCCCTATAGGAGTCTACCCACAGAGTGCAGGACTCCGGGATAAAATACATTCTTTACCTTGCTGTCTTGTAAACTACTCATTCATTGCCACTTGCACGCTGGCCCCAGCAATTTTATACATGAATGAAATAAGGTAAAAATTAACAAGAAAATTCACAACAAGATTATTTTCAGATGGAACATAATCTAGAGGAGAAAGCTAAAATGTGCTGATTAATATAGGATAGAATGAATCAAGGGTCAATAACTTTTGGCCTGGGAGCCACATTTGACCTATTTTTGTAAATTAAGTTTTATTGGAACATAACCATGCTCATTCATTTACATATTGTCTATAAAACTGCTTTCCCATTGCAAAGACAGAGTGGAGTAGTTGCAATAGCCTAAAATGTTTACTATCTGTCCCTTTACAGAAAAAGTTTGCCCATCCCTGGGGTAAGCGATTGTTGGTTTCTACCCAGAATCCATTCCTCGCTTTCTCTTTCCTAACAAGATCCTGATTTGTCTATGTTCGATCTCTCCCCCATGCATCTCAGGTGTTTCAAAAGGTGATCACTGTCCCCCATCGGTGGGGGTGAGCCTGACCTGTCCAATGGGAGTCCCATCAAGCTTGCCACATTAACTGGAACAGGAGCTTGGGTCTCAGCCGCTCAGCACAAGGAAACCCTCCCAATCACAAGGATTCTTTCAGAAATGGTTATGGGACCTAATTTGAATCATATGAGGAAAAGATTGCTCAAGGTTTCTGGGAAATAAGCTTCTCTGCTTTTAATAGAGGCCCACCGGAAGAAGCACTCTCTCGTCTCCTGGGTGGTGGTGTGTGTGGTACCCTAGCCATGTTGCCACCAGGAGAAAACGTAGCCATCACAGAGAAGGGTACAGCTAAGAGAAATGCAGAGAAATAGATCTGGAATCCAGCTTTAGCTCACCTTGGAAGTTGCCTTATTTCTGGATTTCCAATTATTTGAGACAATTAATTACTCTTAAGCTAGTGTGAGTATTGGGTTTTCTGTTATTTGCAACATAATAATTTTTAACCAATAGAAATATTTTCACTCCATTTACCTAGTGTCATAAGATGTGGTGTTAATCTTATTTATTTGTAGGCCTAAAAATGTCTTTATGTCTGGACAGAACTACCTTCCATTTCTTTCTACCAATAGCTCTTAGTAGCTGCCTCTTAGAGTTACTGCTCAGCATTTTCTTAAAGAAGGAAAGAGAATCCCTCAAAACTCGTGGTGGTCACTATTCTTTATGATGCCTTTTGGTATCCTTTACTCTGTCATAGTTCTTGCTACTACTATTTCTTGCTTAGAGGGTAGAAAATCTCTGTGTGATATTTCATTGCAATTCTTCATTAGCTTCCTATTTTTTGTCCTCAAAACTATCCAACAATCTTAATAAGGTTTATAAGACCCTCCACGCTCTGTCCTGTCTGGTGCCCTGGCCTCATCCTGGACCATTGTGTCCTGCTCACTCTACTCTTTAGTGCACCACTTTTTCTATTAGTTTCTCTAAGGAGCCATATTCTTTTGTGTCTCCGAACTGTTCTCTGCCTGATATACTTCTTTCCCCATTTTCACCTATATCATTCTTGTTCATCCTTCAAATCTCAACCCAATGGTTGTTTCCTCAAAGACGGCTTGACTGATCGCGAAGACTGGTTTAGCTCCCCGTGTTACCTGCTCCCATCCACCACAGACTTCCCATTTCACAGCCCTCTAACTTACAGCCATTTATTCAAAATCTATATTCATAGTAGACAATGAGCTCCAGGGAGGCTGAGACCAGGACCTTTTCTTCGCTCACTGCTAGGTCCCAAGTCCTCAGCACTGTACCTGGCACAGAGCTGGCCCTCAATGTATAGAACTCCTGACTACATACATAGTTTTGACCATTTTTAAAGTTACAGAAAACACCAATGTTTAAATGCAGAGTACACTTCTGGTGACTCATGTCTACTGACTTGAAGAGAATGTTGGATAAACACTAATAAATTCTTATTCTCTGACTCTGTTTTCTAGAAAACATGCAGAACATCAGCTTTAAAATCTGACAACCATTTCTATCTTAAAATACAGCAGGATCTCCAACAGGCCCTCAGAATGTACTATCTCGAACTTCTAAGCTTCTACAGAGTACATTTTAATAATTTCAGTCTTCTGATGGGAAAACCGAGATTGAAGAGGATAAGTAACTTAACTTGCTAATGACGTGTAAATCTTAAGCTGCAGACATCACCATCACAGATCACCCAGGTTGATTTTGAAACCTAGAGAGTAACTTCTCCCCAGGTAGACATGGGTGAAGACTTTGTGGCCACTTGGGTCACCATGATTCCAGGTGTACATTCTGTCTGTCTCTGTGTTTGTGTGTGTGTTTGTGAGTGTGTGTGTGTGCACACACATGCTGCTATGGCCAAAACTGTGTCCCCCAAAATTCATATGTTGAGGCTCTAATTCCCAATGTTACAGTATTTAGAGAGGGGGCCTTTGAGAAGTAATTAGGTACAGATGAGTTCCTGAGGATGGGTTCTAATGATGGAGTCAGTGCCCTTACAAGAAGAGATATCAGACAGCTCTCCTTCTTTCTCTGAAATGTGAAGGCAGAGTAAGCAGGCTGCTATCTGCAAGCCAGGAAGAGAGCCCTCACCAGAACCTAACCCTGCTGGCACCCTGATCTCAAACTTACAACCTCCAGAATGGTGAGACAATAAATTTCTGTTGCTTATGCCATCCAGTCTACAGTATTTTGTTATGGCAACCCAAGCTTACAAAGACACCTGAAGTGAATGAAGTCTATGTCTCATCTCCAAAATATCTCTTAAATTTCTTAGATCCTTTATTCACTTTCATTGTTTCCACTGGAGTCCAATCTTCCATCATCTTTCCTGGACAGCTATAAACATGTTAACCCTCCTCTTAATCAGATTCTCACATGGCAGCCAGAGAGCTATAAATCTGATATTGTTTAACCCCATGCCTAAATCATTTCAAAAAACTTCTCATCACTCTTAAGAAAAAAAAATTCCTGATAAAATTATCAATATGTAGACCAAATTCTGGAATAAAAATCAAGACTTAAAGAGTCTTTTAAAGTCAAGACTTAAAAATGGTTGAATGCATTCAGAAAACAGAGCATCACTCATTTTTATATCAACTAATTTCATAAGATGTTTGAGTTGAAAATTTTACAAAAGATTGTAAATTTCAGTGATGAGAGAGGTACAGTGGCTGCCTCAGTTTTAGTCTAAGCTGCTTTAACCCCCAGATCTCATATGTATGAGGACATCCTCCTGTGGGTCAACCAGATGTCAGTTTTCCTGAAGACAGGAGAAGCTCGTTGAGTTAGAGGTCATTTAACGGAAAAGAGGAAACAGGAAAATAGGCTTCTTTCATTAATTTTTTTTTAAAGGTACTAAGTCAGGACAGGGCCTGAAGGAGCAGGGTCATTCTGAGTTTAGCAGTTTGTCTGTCACTCAGCCAAACCAGGTATGCCATCAGTCCTGTGTTCAAGTCTTTTTTTGAATAGGGGGACAATAAATGAAAAGAGGATGAGCCACTTCAACATAATCTCTTGAGAAAATGGAGCACAGAGAGTCACAGATCAGGTCACTGCCAACAGAGTGTAACTCAAAAGAGGGCTAGACCTCTCCTCCACTTCTTTCTTTCTTTTTCTTTTTTTTCTTTTTTTGTTTGTTTTAGATGGAGTCTTGCTCTGTTGCCAGGCTGGAGTGCAATGGCATGATCTCAAGCGATTCCCCTGCCTCAGCCTCCCAAGTAGCTAGGACCACAGACGCACGCCACCAACCCCAGCTAATTTTTTATATTTTAGGAGAGACGGGGTTTCACCATGTTGGCCAGGATGGCCTCGATCTCCTGACTTTGTGATCCGCCCGCCTCGGCCTCCCAAAGTGCTGGGATTACAGGCATGAGCTACTGCACTCAGCCTCCTCCACTTCTTTCTATGCCTTAGGCAGCGCTAGTACCTTGACAAGGGGGACAGTGGTGCTTGGCAGGAGATACTTGTGCACGGTAGGGTGGTAGACGCTACCATGTAATAGTAACATCCAGCAGATGACAGGCAGAGGATAGTGGAACCCAGAGGGAGATAAAAGTGCCTGGTAGCAATAGATCTGGGGCTGGAAACAAGAGGGAGAAGGAAAGGCAAGCTCCAGGTGGCAACTGATCAGTTAACTCATGTATGAAAACACGGGAGAGACAGCACCATAGCATAGTCGGAGTGGATTTTCTAGGATCTGAAGACTTACTGATGAAAAGATCACAGGAAGAAAGGAAGGGTTGAATATGAGCTCCTTTTTTTTTTCTTTTTCTTTTTTTTTTTTTTTTGAGACAAGAGTCTCCCTCTGTCACCCAGGCTAGAGTGCAGTGGTGCCATCTTGGCTCTCTGCAACCTCCGCCTCCCGGCTTCAAGCAATTTCCTGCCTCAACCTCAACCTCCCGAGTAGCTGGGATTACAGGTGCCAGCCACTATGCCCGGCTAGTTTTTGTATTTGTAGTAGAGACAGGGTTTCACCATCTTGGCCAGGCTGGTTTTGAACTCCTGACCTCATGATCTACCTGCCTCGGCCTCCCAAAGTGCTGGAATTACAGGCAAATGTAAGTCCTTAAAAAAAGGTTTTCACTTTTGGTGCAGTTAATGAAACAATAGTATGCATGGATGGGCATCATGGTAAGAGATTAAAACAAGTGAACGTGGAATATGGAAAATTCCTCCCTTCCCCTTAAAAATCAAATGTTTCCTTTTGATGTCATTAGTGTGTGATGCTTTAATAAAATAATTTTAATAATATAATTAAATTATTTAAATGCTATAGGCAATAATACAGTCTGGGGAAGTGGGACTTGTAATTGGAGTGAGGAGTGACGAAAGTGGGTAAATCGGACAGAACAAACTCGAGGAGATTTTTATAAATCCCGATGGAAGTAAAGAGAAGCTGAGTTTCCAGGGAGAAGCATGGGTGAGAAGCCCACAAGCAGAAGTTGAGAGCTGGATTGTGCTGTGCCTGCTCTGAAATTGTAACTAAGATAACAGTGGCAACCAATATGGAACAGCCATGCCTTCCTTTAGGTGGATTTGTGAGAAAGGAGTTTTACAGCAATGTCTAAAATAACTTGGTTGCCTAAATATTGTATCAACTATTAGTAACACTGAACTCTGTTCAACATTCTTGGAAAATTTTCATTCACATAATAGAAATACAAGCTGTGACACGGGTGATATGCCAACGCAGTAAACCCCATCGGATCTGAGAGCCTCAACTTCATTTGGGCAGAGGATAGTCTTTGAAAAATTAGACAGGGATTTGGTGATGTACAAATTCAAGTGATGTGACAGATTTATGTGACTTATAATGATTCGTGGTTTTGAAATGTAACATGAAATGCCAGACTGCGAGTGTCTGGAGACCACCAGCATCGAAAAGGCCTCTCTATAAGAGCTGCCGCATTATTTATGTTAAGTCCGGTTTTGCACATTGAACAGTTTTGTTTTCAAAGTGAAGGCCAAGATCCTCGATTTCTAAACCAGAATGCTACACTGACCCCAGAGACATTTGCTTTCTTTACACACCCAGCCTTCACTGACTCGACGGTTGAATTTGGGCAGAAGAACACCACACACACTGCTTGCTTGCAGTTGTTTGACTTTATTTTATTTACAAATCATAAGCACATTTGGGCTGCTGAGCACTTCTCTCACTGAAGGCTCTTGCCAGCCCAGAGCAGATGGAGACACAAATCAGGCCCTGTCTCCCTTCCTCTGCACGTGGCCACACAGAGGGTTTTGTGTCTCGGGTCTCTTTGTGTCCTGTAGATATTTGCTCCCTTCCCAAATGTGCATGAGGCTTCAGAGGGACCAACATCCTCCACTTTGGGGCCAGAAGTAGAGTAACTCATGGCCATGGAGGAATTTGTGCCAGATGTGGGTTTTCTTCCCTTTAGCTCCTCAATTATTCCTGGAATATCAGGCCATTCAAATGTTATGCATTTTAATCTTTGATTATTTCCAACTCACCACTCAAACTGTGTACTTGTCTTTCTTGGGAGGTATAAGTATTTTACCCTCAGTGGATATTCCAGGGCTTTGATTTGCTTTAATGACATTGTTCAAAATAGAAAATCTTATATGGTGAGTTTTCTTTTTTCCTACTTGCTTTAGATTTTTCAAGTCAATTTTATTAAGGCATAATTTACATACAATATAATGTACAATATGATGTACATACAATATAATTTACATGCAATATAATGTATAATTTACATTACACAAAATATACATAATTATACATTACATACATATATGTATGTCATAATTACATATATAATAAATACATATATATGTATGTAATTATACATATATTGTATTCAAAATAGAAAATCTTACATGGTGAGTTTTCTTTTTTCCTACTTGCTTTAGGTTTTTCTTTTTAAGTCAGTTTTATTAAGGCATAATTTACATACAATATACATAATTATACATATATAATTACATATATGCATGTAATACATATATATGTAATTATACATATATTGTATAATTATACATATATTGTATAATTATACATATTATACATATATACATATTATACAATTATACATATATTGTATAATTACATACAATATACATAATTTACATACAATATAATGTATAATTTACAGTGTACAGTTTGACGAGTTTTGAAAAATATATAGACCCATGAAACTACTATCACAAGATCTACAATATTTCCGTATCCCTTGAAGGCAACCACTGGTCTCTGTTGCCACTATTGAGTAGATTTATCTTTTCTAGGTATGCTATAAATGGATTCATAAAGTGTATATTCTTTGTGTCTGAATTCTTTCATTGCATATAGTGTCTTTGAGTTTCATCCATGTGTTTTCATTTATCAGCAGTTCCTCTTAATTGTGAGATAGTATTCTATTGTATGAATATAGCATAATTTATTTATTCTTTCACCTGTGAATGGGTCTTTGGATTGTTTACTGTTTGGGGTTATTATGGATAAAGCTGCTAAGAACATTTGTGAACAAGTTTTTTTTTTATAGACTTTTTCATCTCCCTTGGGTAAATGCCTAAGAGCAGGTTCATATGGTGTCTGTATATGTAACTTTGGAAGAAACTCCAAACAGATTTGCAAAATGGTTCTGCCATTTGGCACTCCCTCCAACCGCGTGTGTGTTTCACTTGTACCACATGTTCACCAAAACCTGTTTAGTAAATTGGAAGCCAGATGTTTTAAAACGCTAAAGTTTGTGTATAAACAATTGACTCCTCCTTAATACTGGATTGCTGTCAATTTCTACCTCTAGGTTTGTACCTAGTAAATACTATGGATGCATTTTTTAAAATAAATACTTTGTTAATTACATTTGATATGTCTTATATCATTTCTCGTTGTGGGAACTCTGAAAGCACCATACATCCTAGTCTCTGACTTACTGACTTTAGTTTTTGTACAGGCTTGGTGTGGCCTCAAGTTCCCTGGTATATATATACAAGTGCGTAGAGAACAGTGGCTAAAACATAGTAGGTTCTCATAATAATTTGTTGAATAAATGAAGAATGAATCTTCTGAAAACTTCTACCTTGAAGTGTGTCACACTGTTGTAAAGAACAACAACTGTATAATTATCTGAAATGCCTTGTCTGACAAATTCAACCATTTGGAACAAGAACCAGGGAGAAAAAGAAATAAACAAACAAAAAAACCCCAGAAATTAAAAAAAAATTAAAACAACATCAGATGTAGCCAAAATAGATGCCATATTTTCTTATGCTTCAATTGTAGGCGACTCATCAGTCTCTTAGTTTATAGCTAATTTACTCTAGAATTTTGTATTATCTTCAAAAAGCAGTTTGGGGGAGGGGAATAAGTGCCATTTGAACAATAGTAAGCCTTCCAAACTATGAACATGACAAATATCTCCATTTATTTAGGTCATATTTTTATCAGTGTCTTGTAGTTTTCAGTACAGAGATCTTATGCACCTTTCATTAAATGTATGACTACTTAGGTTTTTAATTTTATTGTGAATAGTATTTTAAAAATTCAGTTACTATTTGTTCATTGTTGTTTTACAGACCGACAATAGATTTTTGTATACTGATCACGTATCTTACAAACATGAGTTTATTTAATTGTTCTTGTATTTTTCATAGATTCCTTTGGATTTACTACATATACAAGTATGTTATCTGAAAATAAAGACAGTCTTCCATCCCTGTTTCCAATGTTTATGTATTTTATTTCTTATGTTATTGCACTGAATAGGACCTCAAACCTAATGCTTAACGGAAGACGTAAATGTGGACATCCTCACTCTGCCACCGATCATAGGGGAAAAGCATTCAGTACTTAACCATTAAATATAATATTAGCCACATGTTTTTCTTGTGTGCTGTTTATCAAATTGGGGGAGTTCCCTTCTATTCCTAATTTGCTGAGAACTTTTATCATAAATGGATGTTGAGCTTTGCCAAATGCTATTTCTCCATCAATTGACATGACCATTTTATTTTCTTCATTTGGTTAATGTAGTGGATGACATGGATTGATTTCTTAAATTTTTTTATTTCAATAGCTTTAAAGGTACAAGTGGTTTTTGGTTACGTGGATGAATTGTATAGTGGTAAAGTCGGGGCTTTCAGTGTACCCATCACCTGAGCAGTGTACATTGTACCCAACAGATAATTTTTTCATCCCCCATCCCCCTTCCAGCCCCTATTCTGAGTCTGCAATGTCCATTATACCACTATGTATGTCTTTGCATACCCATAGCTTGGCTCCCAGTTATAAGTAGAACATGTGGTATTTGGTTTTCTGCTCCTGAGTTGCTTCACTTAGGATACTGACCTCCAGTTCCATTCAAGTTGCTGCAAAAGACATTATTTTACCTTTTTTGGGGCTGAGTAGTAGTCTATGGTTTGTGTGTGTGTGCGTGTGTGCGCACATACTGAGCCATATATATATGATATGTATCAATCTAAATGTCCATCAACCGATGAGTGGATAGAGAAAATGTGTGTGTGTTTATGTGTATATATACATACATATACACTCACATATATACTTTATATATACACTATATATTAATAAGATATATATATACATACACACAATTTTCTTTATCCACTCATCAGTTGGATGAGCATTTAGGTTGATTCCATATTTTTATGACTGTGAATTGTGCTGTGATAAATATATGCATGCAAGTGACCTTTTGATATAATGACTTATTTTCCTTTGGTTAGGTATTCAGTAGTGGGATTGCTGGATTGAATGGTAGATCTACTTTTAGTTCTTTGAGAAATCCCCATACTGTTTTCCATAGAGGTTGTACTAATTTACATTCCCACTAGCAGTGAGTGTTTTTTTTCCAATCCATCTGTGCCAACATCTACTGTTTTTGACTTTTAATCATGGCCACCCTGCCTAGAGGGAGGTGGTATCTCATTGTGGTTTTAATTTGCATTTCCCTGATGATTAGTGATGAGCATTTTTTCCCTATATCTGCTAGCTATTTGTATATCTTCTTTTGAGAAATGTCTGCTAATGTCATTTTCCTACTTTTTAATGGGAAACTTTTTTGTTTGAATATCTTGCTTGGATATTAGTCCTTTGTCAGATGTATAGTTTGTGAATATTATCTCCCATTCTGTAGGTGTCTGTTTCTTTGTTGATTATTTCTTTTGCTGTCCAAAGCTTTTTAGTTTAATTAGGTCCTATTTATTTATTTTTGTTTTTTTGTATTTGCTTTGGGGGTCTTAGTCATAAATTATTTGCCTGGGCCAATGTCCAGAAGAGTTTTTCTTAAATTTTCTTCTAGAATGTTTGTGGTTTCAGGACCAAGATTTAAGTCTTTAATCCATTTTGAGTTAATTTTTAGATTTGGTGAAATACAGGGATTCAGTTTTATTCTTCCATGTGTGGCTACTCAAATTTCCCAGCACTATTTACTGAATAGGGTGTCATTTCCCCAGTGTCTGTTTTTGTCTGCTTTGTCAAAGATCAGTTGGTTTTATGTATTTGGCTTTATTTCTGGGTTCTGTATTGTGTTCCATTGGTCTATGTGTCTACTTTTATAGCAGCACCATGCTATTTTGGTTACTATAATGTTGTGGTATAATTTGAAGTTGGGTAATGTGATGTCTGCAAATTTATTATTTTTGCTTAGGATTGCTTGGTTATTTGGGCTCCTTTTTTTCCATATGAACTTTAGAATTTTTTTCTAATTCTGTGAAAAATGACATTGGTATTTTGATAGAAACTGCGTTAAATCTGTAGGTTTCTTTGAGCAGTATGGTCATTTTCACAATATGGATTCTTCTAGTTCATAAGCATGGGATGTTTTTCCATTTGTTTGTGTCATGTATGACTTCTTTCTTCAGTGTTTCACAGTTTTGTTTTGTTTTTTGTAGAGATCTTTCACCTTCCTGGTTATGTATATTCCTAGGTTTTTATTTTTTATTTTTGCAGCTATTGTAACTGACATCGACTTCTTGATTTGATTCTCAAGTTGGTTGTTATTGGTGTATAGTGGTGCTACCAATTTGTGTAAACTTGTTTTGTAACCTGAGACTTTACTGAATTTATTTATCAAACCTAGGAGTCTTTTGGAGGAGTCTTTAGGATTTTGTAGATATAAGATTCTATCATCAGCAAACAGAGATAGTTTGATTTTTTCTTTTCCAATTTGGTTGCCCTTTATTTTTTTTCTCTTGCTCAATTGCTCTGGCTAGGACTTCCAGTACTATGTTGAATAAAAGTAGTGAAAGTGGAAATCTTTGTCTTATTCCGATTCTTAGGGGAAATGCTTTTTAACTTTTTCCCATTCAGTATAATGTTGGCTGTGGGTTTGTCATATATGGCTTTTATTATTTTGAGATATGTTCCTTCTATGGTTAATTTGTTGAGGGTTTTTATCATAAGGTGATGATGGATTTTATCAAATTCTTTTCCTGTATCTGTCGAGATGATGATAATGTTTTTGGGTTTTTTTCTGTTTATGTAGTGAATCACATGTATTGAATTGTGAATGCTGAACCATTCTTGCATCCCTGGGATGAAACCCACTTGATCATGGTGAATTTTCTTTTTGATGTGCTCTTGGACTCAGTTTGCTAGCATTTTACTGAAGATTTTTGTTTCTGTGTTCATCAAGGATGTTGGTCTATAGTTTTCTTTTTTGTTGTTGTTGTTATATCCTTTTCTGGCTTTGGTATCAGGGTGATACTGGCTTCATAGAGTGAGTTAGTGAGGATTCCCTCCTTCTTGATCTTTCGAAATAGTTTCAGTAGGATTGGTGCCAATTCTTCTTTGAATGTCTGGTAGAATTCATCTGTGCTACTATTGCTAGTATCCCCGTGAAGACTTTTAAATTAATTCTACAAAGAGAAACGTTTTAAATAAAAAACAATTTACTATTGATGAAAGTCAAATTCCACTGGCAAATGGAAACTTTTCTAACTTAGGCTATTTGACCATATGTGGCATTTTTCTGTTATACAAATAACTGTGTATATGTATACACAAACACATTTGAAAATGATAAAGGCAGATCGACATTTTCAATGACATTTCTACCATGTTGCATCTGTCAGAAAAACACTGACATATTACACTAGATATCTATCTTGTCAATGCCCTAACGGCATTAGTTTTGAAACTTGAGACTTTACCGAATTTATTTATCAAACTTAGGAGTCCTTTATTTATCAAACCTAGAAGTCTTTTATGAAATCACCTCTTAACATTAACCTATTGCTGGTGGATATTGTCATACATTTTATGACAAGCAATGTTGTGATGTTGAATTTTTTTTAACATCGAATTTTCTAGATGGCTAGACATCATTGTATATACCTAATGTTTAGAACCAGTTTTGTTTGCAAAAAGCAATATAATAACTCTGTTCATTGGATCACTGGACTCAATTTTTAGTTTGTGGTATATGTAATATAAAATGTTCTTATGATAAAGTATCTAGTACCTTATCTCCACATATATAGATATATGGATTGATTTTTTGATGTTACACCTTTATATGCCTTGGATAAATTGTACTTGCCCATGATATATCAATCTTTCTATACATTGCCAAATTTTATTTGCTAATATTTTGGTAAAAATTTTATGTCTATGTTTATGAAGGATATTGGTCTGTAATAATTTTTTCTTGTAATGCCCCTGTCTGGTTTTGTTTCCAGGGTTATACTTACAAAATAAATTGGAAAGCAAGCAGTCCTCCTCTAGTTTCTGAAATCATCTATGTTGAATTGATATTCAAAATCCTAGCTATCTGGGATTTTGCTTTTCTTCATAGGAAAGTATTTAATTACACAATTTTTAAAAGATAAATTACTAGTAGATTTGCTTTTAATTATTGTGTTAGTTATAGTAAGTTGCTTTTTACAAAAAAGTTGACCATTCTATCTAATTTGTCACATTTAATAGCTTATTTTTTCATTATTCTTATGTTTCATTCTTTATGCCTGTAGGATTTTATGTCTGTAGGATTTACAGTGGTGTCTGTTTTCTTATGTTTGTATTTAGGTATTCTTTTTTACTTGATCAGTCTTGTCAGGGAGTCATCAATTTAATTAATCTTTTCAAAGAATCAAACTTTGGCTTTGCTGATTTTTCTGTTTTTTTTTTTTTAATCTGTTTTCTGTTTCAACTTCTCCTGTTATCTTTATTATATTCTTCCTTCTGCTTGTTTTAGGCTTAATATGCTCTTTTCTTTCTGGTTCTTCAAAGTAAGAGTATAGAGAACTGATTTTAAGTCTTTCTTCTTTTATTATACAATAGTTAAAGCTACAGTTTTCTGTGTATATACTAATTTAAGAATCCCATGAATATATTGTGCTATCATTATCATTCATTCAAAATATTTTCTGATTTCTCTTCTAACTTTTCCTTTTCAACTCATGTATTATACAAAATTGCTTATTTAATTTTCAAATGATTTTTCCAGGTATTGTTTCTTTATCTTTTTTTCTTTTTCCTTTTCTTTTCTTTCTTTTTTGTTTTGTTTTGTTTTTTTCTCACTGCAGGCTTGAACTCCAGGCCTCAAGCAGTCCTCCCTTCTCTGCTTCCTGAGTAGCTAAGATTAAAGGCATGAGTGACAATTCCGGCTATTTTGTTTTGTTGTATAACAATGAGGACCTCATTATGTTGCACAGGTCCTGCCTTGGCCTCCCAAAGCAGTGGGACTACAGGTGTTTGCCTTTCTTTCTTAGTTTCTAATTTACTTCCATTGTTGTCAGAGAGCATATCAATGACATCAATCCTCTTGAACGTATTAGTACTTGCTTTATAACCCAGCATATGGTCTATCTCATGAAATATTCCATAGTATAGTAAGAAGAATGTATATTCTAATGCTAGGGTAGAGTTCTACAAATGTCAATTAAGTGAATTTGGTTAAATTTATTTCAATCTTCTATATTCACATTGATATGTTTGTGTATTCACATCCTTTAATTACTGAGAGAAGAATGTTAAAATCCCCACCTGTAATAGTGGATTTTTCTGTTTGCCCTTTTAGAAAAGTTTTACATCATTTTTTAAAAGCAAGGTGTTTAGGTGCATAAGCATTTAGAATTTGTATGTCTTCTTTGTGAATTGGTACAGCTGTTTTAGAAATAAGAAAACTCAGACTCAAGTTAAATACATTTTCAGTAGGTTGGAATGAACTTAGTAAATGGTTCTCTCTAGGCAGATATATAATCATCAAGGGGATAAAAAGAAGACAATACATTTTGAACTCAAATTGCCTCAGACTTTTCTCAAACAACTCGCTGATTAGTAGAGAAAGAATGCTTATGGTTGGTTAACAAACTAGAAGATAAAAACTAGTCTATTACATTGAGCAAAATTACAAAATCTGACTTATCTGATGATTTATTCTTCATTCTAGGGCACTGGAAAAAGGCCACACTTAAGAAAGGTGATAGGATTTGGTTTGGCTTTTAGGTCATCCTATGTTATCTGAAGTCTTAATTCTCAAGCACTCTTGTTCACTTGAAATAAAAAACTGTTTTGCATTTCTGAATGAAAAAAGCCATAAGTAGTATCAGTCCACTCTAAAACATCAAATGATAGCAAATAACTAGCTAAGACATAATTTAGCCTTATCAAAGTCTTCAAGTTGATTGTGCTTTGATTGTGTTTCCAAAGTTTCTGCTTAAAGGAATGTGCCTGATTAAAGCCACACTTGACATGGATGTTGTTTCCAGAAACCTACATTGATATTTACATAAACACAAGAACTTACAAGTATGAAGTACATTACACACTAGATTGGAAGTGAAATATACGATAGCCAGAAAATATTAATATTCACTCAGGTGGGAGATATGGGAGTCTTGGGAGTTTCAACATAAAACATTTTAAAAACCAACGTAAATTTCAACGTTGCTGCAGCCAGGCAAGATCTGCCATTGTTAATTATGGGAAAAATGCTTAAGTATGTTAGAAAACAGCCTCATTTGTCAAACACACCAGTGTCTCTGCTTTTCTGTCTTCTCTCTGACAGCATTCTTGTGAACTCCTTGTTAACCTATGCCACATTTATCGTTCTGCTCAAAGAGAAGCAATATCAAGGAAAAAAAAAAGTGTGTTGAAAACAGTAGGGTAAACATTGCCCAGCCCAGATGAAGAAGTAGAGAATAATAATATTTGGACAAATTTGAGGGGAAGACAGAGAAAAACAATCTCTGCAAAGAGAGTGGAGGAAGGAAATGCTATCGGCACTATCAGGAAATATGGCCAAGTAGGAAAGAGAGTGGTAGAAAGCGTTCAAAAGGTAGATTAAGAATATTTTACAACCTATTCCTCCACTGTTCTCAAGTTCCCAGAAATGGCAGAAATCATATTCACAATGAGTTCAGACTCATACTAAGAGAAAATACAATGGGCTGATGGTGGAGACCTGAAAACTCTTTGGAAGATGAATTGAGGATAAACAAGGAAAACCACAGGCAAAGATACAGGAGCAGGAGAGAGCAGCCATGAAAACATAGAAGCACTCCAGGTGCTCCCTCACCATAATTACTCATTAGTAAGTATCAGGAGCAGGAGGGACTCTGGAGTAGATGGGACACGCTGGGTGGAATTCTGGTTTTCTGGGCAATGAGACAGGTTGACTATCCTACCCAACACCAATGTCTGCTTGCTAGATAGAGCAGAAGCGCAGGCACTTGGTCTAAATAAAGTGCAATGGGAGTAACTCTGGGACACGTGGGACACCTGAGGGGGAAGGGAGCCCACACTCTCGGGAAGCACACTGGCTCACCTCTCTTGAGACTCATCACCCCAGGTGCTAAGGACACACTGCAGGGTGCCCAGCCTGGTAGCAGCCTTTCCTCTTTGGCAAATGCTCAAGGGAAGTGGTGGGTAACGACAATATTGTCATAAATAGAAATCATTCACATACAGTTAAACATAGAGCCAAGAAGCACCCGGCCCATGAAAGGGAGGTACCAAATCCAGCAAATGGTTGAAGAAACAGAAAATTAAGCACGCCAGGACTTTAAAGTAGATATTTCTAATATCATCAGTGAGACGCAAGAAGAGATTTCATTTGTTTAAAAAGTATCCAAAGATCTTCAAAATTTAAGTATTTCTTAACGATAAAAACTCAAAAGAGAGAGTGAATGGACAAAGCTCAGAGTGAACCAGAAGAACAAGCCAAAAGTTTTACAGCAACTTACTAAACAACAAATCAAAGGAAAAAAAAGTTAACGTAGTAATGGTAGGAGAGTTCTGTGGCATTTTTTTCCTTGCCCTTGCCCTTGCCCCACGTAGTCCCATCTTGGCAGCAGCCTTGAAGATAGCAGCTTGTGTTTCCAGCATGGAACTCTGATCTCTGGTTATGGAGGGAAAAGAGCAAACCTTATTTAAAAATCAAATTGTGGGTATATTCTAACCTGTCTAGAGGCTACCGGAAGGACTGTCTGAATAAATAATTGTTGGTATATATAAACAATGGAGTATTATTCAGTCTTTAAAAGGAATGTAGTACTAATGCCTACTACAATATGAAGGAATCTCAAAAACATTATGTTAGTGAAAGAAGCCAAACAAAAAGGTCATATATTGTATGATGCCATTTATATAAAATATTCAAAATGAGTAAATCCAGAGAAATAAAAAGCCAATTATTGGTTGCCAGTAGCTGAGGGGAGGGGGAATTGGGAAAAATTGCTTGATTGGTATGGGGGTTTATTTTAAAATGAAAATGTTTAAGAACAAGATAAAAGTGGTGCTTACACAACATTATAAATGCACTAGATGCTGTGGACTTATCACATTAAAATGGTAAATTTTATGTTATGTCAATTTCATCTTCAGGGTTTTTTTTCTTAGTATTGCAAACACTGCAGGTGCAGAAAATGTATTTTCAACCATAGCCTGTACCTGATTTTTCTGTCCTATACATGAAAGACAAAGTAAAATGCTGTGTGGAATACGAAACTGTTCTTTTTAAACCAAAGAGAGGAAGAGATGAGAGAAGAAGGGAAGGAGAGAAAAACAACAAAAAAGAGAAGGGGTTGAGGTCAGGAGGGAAGGCAGCAGGGAGGCCTAGATGGTACAAATCAGCACATTTTAATCTCAAGGTGGTTAGAACTAAGCAAATATTCTAACATAGAATTATGACTTATTTAATGATTCCTCAGAAATAGGAAACATTACATACATAACTGGGGTGACTTAACCAAATAGAGCTTGTCACTAGTCATGTCATCTAAAACTTACCTCAAAACTTTTCCTACACTGCACTCTTTCCAAAACTCAGCCAAAGAAAATAGTCTGGAATACTGAAGTTCCCCATTACGTGATCTGGTCTTTTTCAGATGTTTAAACTACAAAAGTGAAAAGCTCACTCATTATTTGATATCTGTCCAGTTCTACCAATATACGTTCATCTATTTTTAAAAAGACAGAGGGAGTTTGCTGGGGTTTGGGGGGGCGTTGATAATTTGTAATAGAGAGCCAGAAGATTAAATATTTACCTTCCAAAAGGTTCTGACTTTAGGTATTGGTTAAACAATGGAATTCCTGAACTGGCACGCTGTGATGAGGTCTTACATTACGGAAAATCCATTCATTTCCACCTGGTGAAATCTGCCAGGCTGGTGGTGGCATTCAAATGAGTAGGTCCAGAAACCAGTTTCCAATAAACAGGGACTCTGTACAATAGAACACTAAGCAAACAGCCATCAGAGGAGAGCTTAAGGAGAGCGCCCAGAGCCAGCACCTCCCCACTGTGAGTTTACAGTGTATAAATTCAGTGTATTCGGTCTAAGGAGGAGATTTATTAAGAAGAAGCTTCATGCTGTCAAACAGAGCCCCACTAGCCCCACATGGAAAATGCAGTTTCTGAAAAAGTCAAGAGGACAAGGACTGAAATTAGGATTTCATAATTTCTCAAGCTTTAAACTGAAATGTGAATAAAATCGTGAGTTAATTAGCCTTGTTGATCAAATCAGAAAATGTTGTGAAATAGAATTAAAGGATGTATTACAGTGTTTCATCTCTAATCATGCTATGATCACCCTACCAAGGTAGTTTCAAATTCTCTAAAATAGAAACATGGATGTACTTATAAAGGAAGTAATTCTAGAAACAACGCTCTCACACTGTAGGTGCATGTGCCATGTCCATAAGAACACACACTTAGGTGAGCCTGAATCCACACTGACAAATAAGATGTAAGAGTGCTTTGCTTAGAAGTGAAAATTATTTTCTGGAGCATTTATTCATGCTGTGCCTCAAGTTAACCTCAATAGAGGCAATTCTAATAGCCCAAGCTATTTGGGGACAGCATTAAATGTAACACAACACATTTTGCAGTTTTAAACTTTTAGTCTCACTTTCCTTTTTTACATTTTTTTTTTTTTTTTTGAGACAGAATTTCTCCTTGCCACCCAGGCTGGAGTGCAGTGTCACGATCTCAGGTCACTGCAACCTCCACCTCCCAGGTTCAAGAGATTCTCCTGCCTCAGCCTCCCGAGTAGCTGAGATTACAGGTGCCCGCCACCACGCCCAGCTAATTTTTGTATTTTTAGTAGAGAAACGGTTTCGCCAATGTTGACCAGGCTGGTTTTGAACTCCCGACCTCAGGTGATCCACCCTCCTCGGCCTCCCAAAGTGCTGAGATTACAGGCGTGAGCCACCACTCCCAGTCCATTTTTCTTTAATGTGATCTTTTCTCTATTATATTGAATGGAATCACCCAAATGTTATGGTTGTGGAATTGTATGGGAAGCGCATGTTAAATTTTTAGAAATGCCAAATTATTTTCCAGAGTGTTTGCACTGCATTACATTCCTACTAGCAATGTGTGAAAGATTGCACCATCATTGTAAATGTCAAATGTGCTATGTCTTTCTTCCATTATATCATATCATTTTGGAATAGCATAGCTGAATATAGCCTGCTTATCATCTTATTTTCTTCTTCACGGTATAGTAGTTTTTGTCCGGTAAGTATTTCTTAAAGATTGAATTGACAGATATATCAACGAATATTTCCTATTCCCTTCTTTAATTTCCCAGGTCATTAGGCCACACAGTGCCTTTAAGATGCCCACAGAGTAGAGTACCACCCCAGAATAGAGCCATTCAGTGCCAGGGAGGATGCCTCTGATGCTATTTCAGCTGGCCTCACCCTGTCTCTATTTTTTTGAGACAGAGTTTCACTCCTGTTGCCCAGGCTGGAGTGCAATGGCGCAATCTCGGCTCACTGCAACCTCTGCCTCCTGGGTTCAAGCGATTCTCCTGCCTCAGCCTCCCGAGTAGCTGGGATTACAGGTGCCCACCACCACGCCCAGCTAATTGTTTTGTATTTTTAGTAGAGATGGGATTTCTCCATGTTGGTCAGGCTGGTCTCAAACTCCCAACCTCAGGTGATCTGCCTGCCTCAACCCCCCAAAGTGCTGGGACTACAGGCGCGAGCCACCGTGCCCGGTCCCTGGTCTTCTCTTGAATGTATCACTTACCTTTGGATACTGAATATATTTTTCAACACTTATATGTTAGTCAGGGTTCTCTAGAGGGACAGAACTAGTAAGGTAGATGTATATATAAAGAGGAGTTTATGAAGGAGAATTGACTCACACAAGGTGAAGTTCCACAATAGGCTGTCTGCAAGCTGAAGAGCAAGGAAGCCAGTCCAAATCCCAAAACCTCAAAAGTAGGGAAGCCGACATTGCAGCCTTCAATCTATAGTCGAAGCTCCAAGAGTCCAAAAGCTGAACAACTTGGAGTCTGATGTTCGAGGGCAGGAAACATCCATCACGGGAGAAAGGAGGCCGGAAGACTAAGCTAGTCGTTTTTCCATGTTCTTCTGCCTGCTTTATCCTAGCCTCGCTGGCAGCTGATTAAATGGTGCCCACCCACGTTAAAGGTGGGTCTGCTTCTCCCAGTCCACTGACTCAAGTGTTAATCTCCTTTGGCAACACCCTCACAGACATACCCAGGAATAATACTTTGTATCCTTCAATCCAATCAAGTTGACAGTCAATATTAACCATCACAACTTAGATCTGAAGTCAGCCTTTTCATTTCTATCATCAATGTCTGGATCTGAACTAAATTTTTGCAAGCTCCCCCACTAGGTTTTCTAGTACCAATTTTTGTTGTTTCCCCTTTGTTCCAACTTTTGTTGCTGATGCTACTTCTGGCGATAATGGGATAAGTGAATTACAGGTGTGTCAATGATAACTTGGCTGCAAGATTCCATTGTCATCTGGGTTTATAATGATCTTTTATGTTTTAAATTCTTTTGAAGTCATTATAGACTCCTGGGAAGCTGCTAAAATAGTACATAGAATCCCATAGTACATTTTACCCAGGTTCCATCTGGTGACATCTTGTATCACTGTAGTACAAAATCAAAAGCAGGAAATTGACATTGGTACAATACTGCTCACTGGACAATAGATCTTATTCAGTTTTCACCAGTTTTTACGTAAGTTCATTTGTGTGTATGTGTGTATGTGTGTGTGTGTGGTTCTATTCAATTTGATTCCATTTATAGATTTGTGCAATCACCACCATAAACCAAGACAGAACTGTTCAGTCACTACAAAGAAACTACCTCTTGCTATCCCTTTATAGAAACACCCAGCTCCCTTCCCTTGTCTCTGTCCATGGAAATCAAAAATCTAATTTCCATCTTTATAATGTTTTCTTTTTGAGAAAGTTATATAAATGAAATTACACAGTATGTATTTTGAGATGCCTTTGAGTTCATCCCAGTTGTGTGTATCAATAGTTCCTTTTTCTGTTTGTTTGGTTTTTGCTGAGTAGTACTATTACATTGTATGACTACTTTATTTAACCATTCACTTGGTGAAGGGCATTTATGTCATTTCCACTTTTTGGCTATTATGAATAAAGCTGCTGTGAACATTTGTGTACAAGTTCTTGCATGAACGTAACTTTTCATTTTTCTGGGATAGATGCCCAGGAGTGTGAGTGCTGGGTTGTATGTAAGTGCATGTTTACTTTGATAAGAAACTGCCAAATTATTTTCCATAGTGGCTGTACCATTTTTACATTCCCTCCAGCAGTGTGGGAGCGATAGTTTATCCACATCCTCACCAGCATTTGGTGTAAGCATTGGTTTTTATTTCAGCTGTTCTAATAAGTGGGTGGTGATATGGTATTGTGGTTTTAACTTGCACTTTCTCAGTGGAACATCTTTTCGAGTTTATTTGCTGTCTATATCTCTTTTTGGTGAAAAGTCTGTTCATGTTTCTAATAGTTTGCTAGGACTACCATAACCCACCACAGCCTGCATGGCTTAAACAACAGAAATAATTTTCTCACAGTTCTGGAATCCAGGAGTCCAAGATTATGGTGTTGGTTTGGTTAACCAAAACGGAGGTGCTGGTGTTGGTCAGAGTAACAAGGTTTGGTTTCTTTTAAGGCACCTTTCCTTGGCTTGCTGTTGGCCATCTCCGTGCTGTGTCTCACATGGTGTTTCCTCTGTGAATCCCCACGGTCTCTGCTGTATCCTGTGGGGCCTCTCCTGTGCCCTTTCTTTTTTTTTTTTTTTCTTTTCCTTTCCTCTCTTTTGTCTTCTCTTCTCTTCTCCTCACTTCTCTCTCTTCTTTTCTTTTCGAGACAGAGTCTCACTCTGTTGCCAGGCTGGAGTGCAGTGGCCCGATCTCTTGGCTCACTGCAACCTCTGCCTCCCAGGTTCAAGTGATTCTCCTGCCTCAGCCTCCCGAGTAGCTGGGATTACAGGCGTGCGCCATCACGCCTAGCTAATTTTTGAATTTTTAGTAGAAACGGGGTTTCCCCCCATGTTGGCCAGGATGGTCTCTATCTCTTGACCTGGTGATCCGCCTGCCTCGGCCTCCCAAAGTGCTGGATACAGATGCCATTCACAGTATATTTCAACAATGATTTTACTTATTCCTTTATTCTTTTGACCATATGACTTTCCATTATAATGATCAACTAACGTGAATCTCCCCTGTTTAATTTTGAATTGTTTAGAGACAAGAGTGATTGTTTTTTCAAATGTTAATCCCCAGTATTTGGCATAGTGAGTAGAATTTAGTAGTTGCTTAATATTTTCTTAAATAAATGAGTATGTCTTTAAAAACCCTAGAATGCAATTCATCTTGTCCTTCTATTTGATCTGATTCTTATAAAAAGCATTATATGTTCAAATAAAATAAGCTTTATCAAGTGTTAAAAATGGCTTCAGATAACACAAAATATGCTTGTGATATATATTTCTGAGCTTTCTGGAATATACTGCATTTTCCTACACTGTTTATGTTGGCATATATAGATAGCTGAGATCACAGATACTGTCTCCAATTAATTCCCATATTATATTCATGTGCAAATGTGAATGCAATCTTCGCATTACTGTCACCCTAAGAAATTGACTTTGCGTTGTATCTGAGTGTTTTTTTTTTCTTTTTTATGTATAGAAAGCCCAGGTCTTGAGTGATTTTTGTGTGTCTTACAAAGGCTGTGTGCATAGGCCTTTTGAAACCACTGCAAACCTTGGTAGACTCCTATTCTGATATACCAAGGTCACTTTGCATCTTTTGTAAATATTCAAGTCCCTTAGCTGCAATTCACTTATCTTGAAAATACCACCTGTGCACACAGGTGCTTCCATTTTTCTAGCCTTAAGTTTATCATGGCAAGAAACGCCTTTCAGGTTTTTTTTAGTTGTGGCATTGATTCATTCACATCTGATTCTGCACCTGCAACTGAGGGACTGGTGAATCTTTGCAGGTAACATTCTTCCATAACTCTTTGCCATTTAAGAAATAGTCTCCTTCTTAACTTACTCAGTGGGTTTATACACAGTTCTCTTCCTCAGTAAGAGTCTGTGATTCACCACAACTCTTCCCCTGGTTACTGGGATGAGTTTCCTTCTTCCTGTAGGTGATCCATAGCTCATGCAATGATATCTGTCCTTCATAGCTGCTGGAACTGCAGAGCAGGGGCAAAGCCCTCTATTTACCGTATAGCTTCAAGGATATGGAGTTCCTTTATTGGGGTCTCTAGGCAGTAAAGGACACCAAGTCTCATAGATGATCTGGAATGTCTGATTCTGCTCTAGTATGGAGTTGAAGTTGAAGCTTCTTTGTAACCAGCCACTTTCCAATGATGTCAGTGCATTGGGAACAAGGCTGAACTATACACAATAAATTAAAAGAAACAATAACCTTGGGAACTTAAACGTGGAAAAACCGTTTCAGCAGGCATAGTGATATAAACCAGTAAGCTATCATTCCAAGGGGGACAGAGACTCATCAAAGTATGCAGAGCTAGTTTCCAGTGGCAGTCCCAGTAGGATGAAGAGAAACAGTAGACCGCAGTAGTCAGAAAGTGCGAGTATTGGCTGGTCGTGGTGGCTCATGCCTGTAGTCTCAGCACTTTGGGAGGCCGAGGTGGGCAGATCACGAGGTCAGGACTTTGAAACCAGCCTGGCCAATACGGTGAAACCCTGTCTCTACCAAAAATACAAAAATTAGCTGGGTGTGGTGGCACGTGCCTGTAGTCACAGCTACCCGGGAGGCTGAGGCAGAAGAATCACTTGAACCCAGGAGGCGGAGGTTGCAGTGAGCTGAGATCACCACTGCACTCCAGCCTGGGAAACAGAGTGAATTCCGTCTAAAAAGAAAAAGAAGAAAGTGCTAGTATTTTCTCTGCCTCTCATTTAGAAACATAGGAACTCTTTTAGACTGAGGTTCTTGGACAATTCAAGCATGAAGATGGAAGCTTCACAGGAGATTCTCATAAAGGAATGTGAGTTCTTAAGTTTAAAATGAAATTCTGCATGTGAATCAAGCTGATGAGTTAATCATATAGGTAACAATTCATACATAGTATTTTATATTAATACAGTTGTAAGCAATGTTCCATAAATAACATTAATTGTTAGTAATGATCGATATTATAAAACCCTTCAGGGTAGTTTCTATGTGAGGAGCTTGGCAACAGCCCAAGATCATGGTACCATGAGGGTCAAAATCAAAATCAACTCAGAAGGTAATTCCAAGTTGGTTTCAATTACCCACACACTCATCTCTAAGTAGTGGCTCTATTTTTTTAAAACCTACTTATAGAAATAAAATTATATTAAGGTGGGATTGTCAAAATAGAGAGTGATGGAGTAGTGTGATGCGGGGCAAACTAGAATTGACCTAGGGGATTTCTTCCCAACAAGAAGTAACGGTTTTTGTTACTTGAAACTCTTCAGTTTAAACTACATACAAGTTTAGATGCAGATAATCTCATATGCATGGGGAGGATTTTGTTATTACTCATAAAACCAAAGAAAAGGCTGACGGATCCAGGACCTGAGCTACTATTACCCTTGGACTCTAAGCAGCCAAAGAAGAGCGAGATATGGGTCAAATGTAAAGATTCTGCAGTCAGAATGCCTAGTTCAGCTACCGATCCTGTGGCTCATTAGCTCTATGTAACCTTGGTCAGTTACTGAAGCTTTCTGTGCCTCAGTTTCTTCATCGTATTTATCTTAGGAGTTATTAAGAGAATTAAGTTTATGCTTGATATGGAATTAAAACACTATTAATAACAATTCTGCTTATTGGCTTCTACTTCTCTTTGTGAGTTGAGCTCATTCCCTTTTGCAGAGAGGCTGTGATAGTTAATAGTGAGTGTCAACTTAATTGGATTAAAGGACGCCAAGTATTGTTCCTGGGTGTGTCTGTGGGGGTGTTGCCAAAGGAGATTAACATTTAAGTCAGTGGACCGGGAGAGGCAGACCCACCCTCAATCAGGGTGGCCACCATCTAATCAACTGCCAGCACTGCTAGAATAAAGCAGGCAGGAGAAGATGGAAGAGCAGACTTGCTGAGTCTTCCGGCCTTCATCTTTCTCCTGAGCTGGATGCTTCCTGCCCTCAAACACCAGACTCCAAGTTCTTCAGCTTTTGGACTCCTGGACTTATACCAGTGGTTTGCCAGGGGCTCTCGGGCCTGTGACCACAAACTGAAGGCTGCACTATCGGCTTCCCTACTTTTGAGGTTTTGGGACTCGGACTGATCCACGACTGGTTTCTTTGCTCCTCAACTTGCAAATGGCCTGTTGGGGGACTTTACCTTGTGATTGTGTGAGTCAATTCTCCTTAATAAACTCCCTTTTATATATAAATTTGTCCTATTAGTTCTGTTCCTCTAGAGAACGCTTACTAATACACAGGCCTTCTTCATGTGGCCGATTTCTAAGTCCTCCAGCTTAGAATTCCCAAAAGAGAGCATTTCTTTCACTTACAGTTTATATGTAGATCCAGAAGGACTCAGGTTGGCTTTGTTTTGAGTTGTGTATTCACCTCTGCAACCCAACATGGTTGTTAAGAAGATGGGATATTGGACTTGGTCATATGATGAAGATGAGGACAGATGCTATTATGCAGAGAAGTGACATGATGTATGGGAAAGCTTGCTAGACACACAAAACAATAGCTGCCACAAGTCCTCAAAAGTCTCTTTGAGGATAGGCATTCCTCCTGTCCAAGGGTGAAAGCCACTGAATAATAACTGCTGTTGCTGCTAAGAATTGTATATATACCAAATGTAATTGAATATGTACCTAACGTAATGCACTGGATTCTTATTTGTTTCCTACAACATCAGTAGGAAGGAAATACTATTATTATTCACATTCAACCTATGCAGGAATGAAAACAAAATGAGTTCAACTTTTTAATGATTTTTTTTTTTAGTTGTCCATCTTCCCTGTAGAGTGTAAGATCTGTAAGGGCAGAGACTTTGTTTTGTGAATCTGTGTCTCCGGAGACTAGAACAGAGACTCGCATGTAGTTCAAGCTCAAAAGTCCTTTGTGGAGTGAACGAGTGAATGAACAAAGTTGCCCAGGCTCCCACAGCTGGTATAAATGGTGTGGTGGTCAATCAAACCCACAGTTCTCTGTCCCTGGGTCAGAGACTTGAGTAGGCTTCTAACCACTATTCAAGTCAAAGTCAGTCATTGTATTTCCTAGGGAGTTGAGACCAAAAAAAAAAGGTGGCTTCATTTGTTTTCTGTTAAAACACAAACATCTTACCTAGAAGAGTAACACACTAAACACATTACCAGGCATTATTGTGTCAGCCCATAACACACTTGTCTCTTAACAAAGATAATTCACATGACAGGATGACACACAGCATGGGAATGTTGAAATGGTGAAGCTGTGTCAGGTTGGGGAGAGTTCGTATAAAAGACTGGAAAGTTCTTCAGCACAGAGAGGAGTCCTGCTGAGAGATGGTGGGAGGGAGAAACTGCTGGAAGAGAAAGGACACTAAAGGGCTGCAGGGTGGAGGAGAGTGAAGGGGAGCAGTGAGGAAGAGGGCAGAACAGAGGAACAACTGGCTTCTGGCTCTGAACTCCACTGTTCCAGAATTCCCAATTCAAACAGAGACCAGTCCTGCCCCTGGGGCCCTTGGAGCTCCAGTGGTCGTTCTCCAGATGGTCTGGACCCTGTACTTCTTTCTAGGCCTGAAATAGTGGTGAAAGAACTCGATGGTCTTCTTTGGCAGCACGTTTGGATGATGGCTTAGCTGGAAGGAGGCATCTCTTCTATGCCAAGAAGCACATTCTCTTGGCTTAGAGGGAGCCATTACTACAACGGTGTGGCAAGGGAAGGGGTGGGTGGGGAGGCCTGGACTCCCAGCAAACTTTCTGCTGTGGATTAAGGCATTGGAAGTGAGAAACAGTGGTCAGTTCTTAAGTTATGAAATAAGAACTTTAACTGTATATCGGTAACCATTTCAGTCCTTCTTCATACCAGTCACTCAAATCATATGAACACTGGGGTCACAACCAAAATTGTGATTCAGTTGAGCAGGTATTAAACCTCACGTGTGGATAAAAATACATACATACATATAAATATACACACACATTTATTCTCATTATATAAATATTACAAATAGAGTTATTCTCATTATTAATTGTAATACCTGTGCTTCCTTCTTTGTACATTTCACAGGTATACTTGGTCCAAACATGCTTTTTTCTTTCACAAAATGTGGAAAGAAGAGAAAAAGTGGAGAAGAGCAATATGGTTGATGAAAGGGAGAACAGGACCTGTTGAGCACTACAGTATATTTTGAAACTCGACTTTGAGTTCAGCAAAATAATTTTTTTTTTAATTATTATTATTATTATTATTATACTTTAGGTTTTATGGTACATGTGCGCAATGTGCAGGTAACTTACATATGTATACATGTGCCATGCTGGTGCGCTGCACCCACTAACTCGTCATCTAGCATTAGGGATATCTCCCAATGCTATCCCTCCCCCCTCCCCCCACCCCACAACAGTCCCCAAAGTGTGATGTTCCCCTTCCTGTGTCCATGTGTTCTCATTGTTCAATTCCCACCTATGAGTGAGAATATGCGGTGTTTGGTTTTTTGTTCCTGCGATAGTTTACTGAGAATGATGATTTCCAATTTCATCCATGTCCCTACAAAGGACATGAACTCATCATTTTTTATGGCTGCATAGTATTCCATGGTGTATATGTGCCACATTTTCTTAATCCAGTCTATCATTGTTGGACATTTGGGTTGGTTCCAAGTCTTTGCTATTGTGAATAATGCTGCAATAAACATACATGTGCATGTGTCTTTATAGCAGCATGATTTATAGTCCTTCGGGTATATACCCAGTAATGGGATGGCTGGGTCGAATGGAATTTCTAGTTCTAGATCCCTGAGGAATCGCCACACTGACTTCCACAAGGGTTGAACTAGTTTACAGTCCCACCAACAGTGTAAAAGTGTTCCTATTTCTCCACATCCTCTCCAGCACCTGTTGTTTCCTGACTTTTTAATGATTGCCATTCTAACTGGTGTGAGATGGTATCTCATTGTGGTTTTGATTTGCATTTCTCTGATGGCCAGTGATGGTGAGCATTTTTTCATGTGTTTTTTGGCTGCATAAATGTCTTCTTTTGAGAAGTGTCTGTTCATGTCCTTCGCCCACTTTTTGATGGGGTTGTTTGTTTTTTTCTTGTAAATTTGTTGGAGTTCATTGTAGATTCTGGATATTAGCCCTTTGTCAGATGAGTAGGTTGTGAAAATTTTTCCCATTTTGTAGGTTGCCTGTTCACTCTGATGGTAGTTTCCTTTGCTGTGCAGAAGCTCTTTAGTTTAATTAGATCCCATTTGTCAATTTTGGCTTTTGTTGCCATTGCTTTTGGTGTTTTAGACATGAAGTCCTTGCCCATGCCTATGTCCTGAATGGTAATGCCTAGGTTTTCTTTTAGGGTTTTTATGGTTTTAGGTCTAACATTTAAGTCTTTAATCCATCTTGAATTGATTTTTGTATAAGGTGTAAGGAAGGGATCCAGTTTCAGCTTTCTACATATGGCTAGCCAGTTTTCCCAGCACCATTTATTAAATAGGGAATCCTTTCCCCATTTCTTGTTTTTGTCAGGTTTGTCAAAGATCAGATAGTTGTAGATATGTGGCATTATTTCTGACGGCTCTGTTCTGTTCCATTGATCTATATCTCTGTTTTGGTACCAGTACCATGCTGTTTTGGTTACTGTAGCCTTGTAGTATAGTTTGAAGTCAGGTAGCGTGATGCCTCCAGCTTTGTTCTTTTGGCTTAGGATTGACTTGGTGATGCGGGCTCTTTTTTGGTTCCATATGAACTTTAAAGTAGTTTTTTCCAATTCTGTGAAGAAAGTCATTGGTAGCTTGATGGGGATGGCATTGAATCTGTAAATTACCTTGGGAAGGATGGCCATTTTCACGATATTGATTCTTCCTACCCATGAGCATGGAATGTTCTTCCATTTGTTTGTATCCTCTTTTATTTCCTTGAGCAGTGGTTTGTAGTTCTCCTTGAAGAGGTCCTTCACATCCCTTGTAAGTTGGATTCCTAGGTATTTTATTCTCTTTGAAGCAATTGTGAATGGGAGTTCACTCATGATTTGGCTCTCTGTTTGTCTGTTATTGATGTATAAGAATGCTTGTGATTTTTGTACATTGATTTTGTATCCTGAGACTTTGCTGAAGTTGCTTATCAGCTTAAGGAGATTTTGGGCTGAGACAATGGGGTTTTCTAGATATACAATCATGTCGTCTGCAAACAGGGACAATTTGACTTCCTCTTTTCCTAATTGAATACCCTTGATTTCCTTCTCCTGCCTAATTGCCCTGGCCAGAACTTCCAACACTATGTTGAATAGAAGTGGTGAGAGAGGGCATTCCTGTCTTGTGCCAGTTTTCAAAGGGAATGCTTCCAGTTTTTGCCCATTCAGTATGATATTGGCTGTGGGTTTGTCATAGATAGCTCTTATTATTTTGAGATACGTCCCATCAATACCTAATTTATTGAGAGTATTTAGCATGAAGGGTTGTTGAATTTTGTCAAAGGCCTTTTCTGCATCTATTGAGATAATCATGTGGTTTTTGTCTTTGGTTCTGTTTATATGCTGGATTACATTTATTGATTTGCGTATATTGAACCAGCCTTGCATCCCAGGGATGAAGCCCACTTGATCATGGTGGATAAGCTTTTTGATGTGCTGCTGGATTCTGTTTGCCAGTATTTTATTGAGGATTTTTGCATCAATGTTCATCAAGGATATCGGTCTAAAATTCTCTTTTTTGGTTGTGTCTCTGCCCGGCTTTGGTATCAGGATGATGCTGGCCTCATAAAATGAGTTAGGGAGGATTCCCTCTTTTTCTATTGATTGGAATAGTTTCAGAAGGAATGGTACCAGCTCCTCCTTGTACCTCTGGTAGAATTCGGCTGTGAACCCATCTGGTCCTGGACTTTTTTTGGTTGGTAAGCTATTGATTATTGCCACAATTTCAGCTCCTGTTATTGGTCTATTCAGAGATTCAACTTCTTCCAGGTTTAGTCTTGGGAGGGTGTATGTGTTGAGGAATTTATCCATTTCTTCTAGATTTTCTAGTTTATTTGCGTAGAGGTGTTTGTAATATTCTCTGATGGTAGTTTGTATTTCTGTGGGATCGGTGGTGATATCCCCTTTATCATTTTTTATTGCATCTATTTGATTCTTCTCTCTTTTTTTCTTTATTAATCTTGCTAGCAGTCTATCCATTTTGTTGATCCTTTCAAAAAACCAGCTCCTGGATTCATTTATTTTTTGAAGGGTTTTTTGTGTCTCTATTTCCTTCAGTTCTGCTCTGATTTTAGTTATTTCTTGCCTTCTGCTAGCTTTTGAATGTGTTTGCTCTTGCTTTTCTAGTTCTTTTAATTGTGATGTTAGGGTGTCAATTTTGGATCTTTCCTGCTTTCTCTTGTGGGCATTTAGTGCTATAAATTTCCCTCTACACACTGCTTTGAATGCATCCCAGAGATTCTGGTATGTTGTGTCTTGGTTCTCACTGGTTTCAAAGAACATCTTTATTTCTGCCTTCATTTCGTTATGTACCCAGTAGTCATTCAGGAGCAGGTTGTTCAGTTTCCACGTAGTTGAGCGGTTTTGAGTGAGATTCTTAATCCTGAGTTCTAGCTTGATTGCACTGTGATCTGAGAGATAGTTTGTTATAATTTCTGTTCTTTTACATTTATTGAGGAGAGCTTTACTTCCAAGTATGTGGTCAATTTTGGAATAGGTGTGGTGTGGTGCTGAAAAAAAATGTATATTCTGTTGATTTGGGGTGGAGAGTTCTGTAGATGTCTATTAGGTCCGCTTGGTGCAGAGCTGAGTTCAATTCCTGGGTATCCTTGTTGACTTTCTGTCTCGCTGATCTGTCTAATGTTGACAGTGGGGTGTTAAAGTCTCCCATTATTAATGTGTGGGAGTCTAAGTCTCTTTGTAGGTCACTCAGGACTTGCTTTATGAATCTGGGTGCTCCTGTATTGGATGCATATATATTTAGGATAGTTAGCTCTTCTTGTTGAATTAATCCCTTTACCATTATGTAACGGCCTTCTTTGTCTCTTTTGATCTTTGTTGGTTTAAAGTCTGTTTTATCAGAGACTAGGATTGCAACCCCTGCCTTTTTTTGTTTTCTATTTGCTTGGTAGATCTTCCTCCATCCTTTTATTTTGAGCCTATGTGTGTCTCTGCACGTGAGATGGGTTTCCTGAATACAGCACACTGATGGGTCTTGACTCTATCCAATGTGCCAGTCTGTGTCTTTTAATTGGAGCATTTAGTCCATTTACATTTAAAGTTAATATTGTTATGTGTGAATTTGATCCTGTCATTATGATGTTAGCTGGTTATTTTGCTCGTTAGTTGATGCAGTTTCTTCCTAGTCTCGATGGTCTTTACATTTTGGCATGATTTTGCAGTGGCTGGTACCGGTTGTGCCTTTCCATGTTTAGCGCTTCCTTCAGGAGCTCTTTTAGGGCAGGCCTGGTGGTGACAAAATCTCTCAGCATTTGCTTGTCTGTAAAGTATTTTATTTCTCCTTCACTTACGAAGCTTAGTTTGGCTGGATATGAAATTCTGGGTTGAAAATTCTTTTCTTTAAGAATGTTGAATATTGGCCCCCACTCTCTTCTGGCTTGTAGGGTTTCTGCCGAGAGATCCGCTGTTAGTCTGATGGGCTTCCCTTTGATGGTAACCCGACCTTTCTCTCTGGCTGCCCTTAACATTTTTTCCTTCATTTCAACTTTGGTGAATCTAACAATTATGTGTCTTGGAGTTGCTCTTCTCGAGGAGTATCTTTGTGGCGTTCTCTGTATTTCCTGAATCTGAATGTTGGCCTGCCTTGCTAGATTGGGGAAGTTCTCCTGGATAATATCCTGCAGAGTGTTTTCCAACTTGTTTCCATTCTCCCCGTCACTTTCAGGTACACCAATCAGACGTAGATTTGGTCTTTTCACATAGTCCCACATTTCTTGGAGGCTTTGCTCGTTTCTTTTTATTCTTTTTTCTCTAAACTTCCCTTCTCGCTTCATTTCATTCATTTCATCTTCCAGGGCTGATACCCTTTCTTCCATTTGATCGCATCGGCTCCTGAGGCTTCTGCATTCTTCACGTAGTTCTCGAGCCTTGATTTTCAGCTCCATCAGCTCCTTTAAGCACTTCTCTGTATTGGTTATTCTAGTTTTACATTCTTCTAAATTTTTTTCAAAGTTTTCAACTTCTTTGCCTTTGGTTTGAATATCCTCCCGTAGCTCGGAGTAATTTGATCGTCTGAAGCCTTCTTCTCTCAGCTCGTCAGTCATTCTCCGTCCAGCTTTGTTCCGTTGCTGGTGAGGAACTGCGTTCCTTTGGAGGAGGAGAGGTACTCTGCTTTTTAGAGTTTCCAGTTTTTCTGCTCTGTTTTTTCCCCATCTTTGTGGTTTTATCTACTTTTGGTCTTTGGTGATGGTGATGTACAGATGGGTTTTTGGTGTGGATGTCCTTTCTGTTAGTTTTCCTTCTAACAGACAGGACCCTCAGCTGCAGGTCTGTTGGAGTACCTGGCCGGCTGTGTGAGGTGTCAGTCTGCCCCTGCTGGGGGGTGCCTCCCAGTTAGGCTGCTCGGGGGTCAGGGGTCAGGGACCCACTTGAGGAGGCAGTCTGCCAGTTCTCAGATCTCCAGCTGCATGTTGGGAGAACCACTGCTCTCCTCAAAGCTGTCAGACAGGGACATTTAAGTCTGCAGAGGTTACTGCTGTCTTTTTGTTTGTCTGTGCCCTGCCCCCAGAGGTGGAGCCTACAGAGGCAGGCAGGCCTCCTTGAGCTGTGGTGGGCTCCACCCAGTTCAAGCTTCCTGGCTGCTTTGTTTACCGAAGGGAGCCTGGGCAATGGCGGGCGCCCCTCCTCCAGCCTCGCTGCCGACTTACAGCAAAATAATTTTAAGATAAAAGTTATATAGGTTGAATACTCCTTATCTGATATGCTTGGGACCAGAAGCATTTCAGATATTGGATTTTGGAATATTTGCATTATACTTACTGGTTGAGCATTCCAAACCTGAAAATCCAAAATCCAAAATGTTTCAATGAGCACCTCTTTTGAGTGTCGTATCATTGCTCAAAAAGTTTTGCATTTTGGATTTCTAAATTAAGGATACTCAATCTGTGCCGCAATTTCCTCAGAGAAGATCTATGGCAACATTATTTTGCCAGTTATTTACTTCACCCCCAAAAAAAGGGGGTGTTAAATATCTTTGAGGACTTCAGGGACCACGGCTCAACCTGAAAGGAAACTATAAAGCTGGATAAATGTGTGACTCATTGACACCTGCTGAACTATAACATTGTGTTTCCTGAGAACTCATTTTCCATGACAATTACATGTTTATTTCTAGGGTTAAAGAGCTAAAGATAAATAGGATTAAACATGGGGACAACCACAGTGTACTTCCAGGCACCGAGGCACTGCGTTCTAGAGCAATGTGGAGTTCTGAAGAGGGGAATCAGAGTAGAAGAGAGCCAAGCAGCTTGAAATAGGCACAAAGCTCTTGTATTCTGAACAGAAATAGAATCGCAGGTAAGAAGAAAATGAGAACACAGGTGCCTTCCAAACCCCTTTCATATTTCCAGTAAAAGCCCCCAGGATACTGAGGGAAGATCCCATCCTACAACTACCCTCCCTTCCTGCATCATCAGTTTCTTTCTCCTGGAGTATAACCTGGTTGTCAGCATCTATATACATGCTAATGTTTTCCATCCCCCAACTCCAGCTTTACTGAGGTATAACTGACAAATAAAAATTGTATATATTTACTGTGTACACTGTGATGTTTTTGTATATGTAGATACTGTGAAATGATTACCACAATCCAGCTAATTAACATATCCATTATGTCACATTGTCATCTTCATATCAGTTTCATAGGGCCTTGAAATTTTTCACCTGTATTGGACAATTGGGCAATTTCTTTAACATTCAATTGCATTGTTTGACTTAGGAAAGGTCTTAGCTACTTATGGACATGTTTTATCCCTTAGGCCCCAGAAAGCCTGGCTGTAGTTTTGCAAGAAAATATAAAACTGCGTTCATTCCTCCAACAATGAATATTTGCTTCCCTAATGTCACATTTCCTCCCCCATGTAGTATCTTTCTGTCTACACAATCACTTTTCGTTTCAAAGCTAAATCATAAGGTAATCTTTTTGAAGACATTTTCAAAGACAATGAAGCTCGGCACCAGCAAATATACACAGGTAACTCAATTGAACTGATGACACTACGATAGCTTTAGCCAAGTTTGCTCACATGAATGCAGTGAGAATTGCATGACTGTTGCCTATCTGCCAGCAGTGGTATGATGTCATTATCGTAAAATACATCCCAATCTCAGAGATATTAAAATGTGAAACTGTCTTAGAATAAATCGAATATGATATACACTCATTGTTTATTATTTATTGTTTCCTTCCTCCACAAGCATGTAAGCTCTACGAGTGCAAGGACTTATTTTATCCCTCAAATTCATCTCTGCAACCCAAGCTTCTAAAACAGAGATTGACTGGCATAGAGTAAGCGCTCAATAAAAGCTTCTCAAATGAATGAGTGAATGAATGGTTCAATGAATAAGCACCGGAAACAAGAGAAAATCTAATACGTGCCAGAAACTTTGAGGAACTGCTATTACAATAGAAGGTTGATGAGTCTATATTGAAACAAAGCCAATCTGATATATAAATGGAAGCATTTATGCAGGAAAAGGGAAGAACTCATAGCAGATCTACTGCAAGCTTCATGACTTAGAGGGGGCATGCTGAAGGTAAAGGATAGCCAGGGGACAGTCAAGGGCTACATCTGGGATGTATCTCCAGTTCTTTGGCACTGAAGTTGACCCTGAATGGGAAGCTCAATGCTACTATTTCTCCTTACTCTTGATCTTGGCTGACATACCAGAAAAACAAAAACAAAAACAAAAAGAAACAAAACAAAACAAAACAGGATCACTATAATGGCTGGATCCCAATGAGAATGAAGATGATGCCTTGCCAATAATGGGGTCTCTGTTCCAGGTAACTGCTGACTGCTGCAGCAAAAAAAAAAAGCAAAACAAACAAACAAACAAAAAAACAGCAAAACAATTCTTTGGAAGAGGTGACATTTCCTGAGACGTTGCCTCCAGCTTTGGTCACCCTCCTCTTCCCCAGGCTTCTGGATCTCTGAATCTGTAAAGTCAAAACGACCATCAACCGAAACCTAAACTGTTAAAAACCTCAACATTTCTTTTCTTCTTCCATCTGGACTGGAACTATTTAACCAGGATTTACATCAGTCTCTGAAAGGACCCATTTTAATGTCCAAAAGGGGTAAATAAGGGCCGTGCATGGTAGCTCATGCCTGTAATCCTAGCACTTTGGGAGGCCGAGGTGGGCTGATCACTTGAGGTGAGGAGTTCTAAACTAGCCTGGCCAACATGGGGAAACTCCATCTCTACTAAAAATACAAAAAAAATTAGCCAGGCATGGTGGCAGGCGACTGTAATCCCAGCTATTCCAGAGGCTGAAACAGGAGAATTGCTTGAACCCAGGAGGCGGAGGTTGCTGTGAGCCGAGATCACGCCACTGCACTCCAGCCTGGTCAACAGAGTGAGACTCTGTCTCAAAAACAAAAACAACAAAGAAAACCAAAAGGAGTAAATAAGTGTTTCCTCCCAACCCCTGTTCCTTCTCAGGTTAATGAGACAGAAAACCACCAGATCTACGAAAAGGATTCCACAGCTCAGAATACAAGTGCCGATATGGATAAGCAGAACCAATGTCTTCCTAGGAAATATTTATTTCTGGAAATATTCTACAAGATGTCTTAGGCATGTTCCAACTGGGACTTAAGATTACAGTGAGACTTCTGGTTTCAAAGAGTATCTAAGGAATATCCTCCTAGGTAGTATTTCCCAGGTCCTCACTAAAATTGCAACAAGACTCAAACAAGAAAAACACTTCACAGTCTGGTTGACAAATAAAATTTATAGAGAATTTAATGCCAAGACATGGAAAGAATTGGGTTTCTTATATGACAGATAGAATTAGGTGAAGAAAAACTTGTGTAGGCCCTATTTTTGTGATGCAGCTTATCTTTGCTTTATGAAGAACCTACCTCAAGAAGAGATCTATGAATCTACCTCAAGAAGAGATCAGACTCTCTGAAGTCCCACAAAATGTGGCCCCAGACTCAGAGATGGAGGAACTCAACCCACTAGATAGGCAGATCCAGGTTATCTTGGGTCTGGAACTTATACAATGTTTGGACCTTCTTTAGGTAAAAGAATATAAACTTAGCCACAAATGAGATTTTTGTTTAGAGTGAGAAAATAAATCACAACAGATTAAAAATTTTGAAAATTGACAAATACAGCAAACATCATAAACACCCCAAAATTGTGCTTAATATTTTAAAAATAATTAATTGCCTATCATGATACTTTCCCTACATTTCTTGACTGTACACTCTTTGATTATCTTTTCAAATAATGACAATTAAAAGTTTCTTTTAGCTTCCCAAGAACATTAGTAATATTATAGAAATTATTAAGATTGTTATACATTTGGGAAATCTATGTTTGTTTCACATTGTGAGATTTAGAATAACTTTCCATAGACTTACTTTTGGTTTCAGACGTGTCAATCCTCAGGTGCTGGGTGACCCAGGACAAAGTCATGTCTTGATATGAGGTGACCTCTGGCCCTGAATTCTGCTGTCTCAATGAAGCTGATACAGTGGCCATAGGAGTTTACCTAGAAACTACACCAGGACTTTGTACACAGTCCTACACCAGTACTGTGGTCAGTAACTTAATTCATAAAAGAAACTGCAAAACACATAAATATATGCCATTAAATGTAAACTGGATGAAATTATTCTACACAGATCTCCAAATCCCTGAGGCTGTGCCATGGACTGGATTCATTTTCCATTTCCCTCACTCAAGAGAGCAAAAAAACATGGTTTCCATGCAATAAGACTAACAACCAGAAGGAGAAAGTGGGCTAGGGTGAAAATATAGAAATAAAAGATGAACAATGATATATTTAAGCTAAAAAAAAGTGCTAATATTAAAAGAAAAGAAGAAATAAAGAAGACCAAACCAAGAAGACAAGATTTAAAATCTAGACCTCAACTAGCACCTCATATTTTTAGCTGAAGCCCTATTTAGGTAAAATAGAAAAAACATAAATGGTTCTAGAGATCAGTATCTAGGGTGATTTAACTATAATCATGTTGCCTGCAGCTATAAAGGAAGTAGGTATGTTAGAGAAGTATGTCTCGTTATATAGCTCCAAAGATCACCAGGAGTAAAACATCTTCATGTCCCATTGCAATTATTTTCTCAATACCTTCAAGCCTTCCATTATTCCTGGTCCTCCTCCTGACTGTAAATATCAAGATATCCTGCAGTACATGTGTTTCCCATAACTTCTTTCTGATCATGCTGACTGTTACCAGCCTCAGTCCTGGATGCCTCTCCATATTGTAGCAGCTCTCTCTGCTCTGTTTCTCCCCCAAATAGGAATACACCCACCCTCTCCTTTTTCCTCAATGCACAACTCACATATAATTATTGTGTGAATTTATTTTCCTGAATATTTGAGGCTATTTGAATTCATCTTCCTGTCTAAGAGCGCACACAAGTGAACTGTCTATTCTAGAGCAAGTAGGTGACCTGGCAGACAATGCTGCATTTGCCTGCAGTCTAGGTAACCCAGGGAAGCCTTGGGTAATGACTTTGCCTGTCTATGACTTCACTGCCTCATGTGTTAAAAGAGGAAGAGAAAAATAGGAACCCAGCTAAATACCAAAATGGGCTTTATAGTGGCCTAAACGGGTTAATATACATTAATATAAAGTGCTAACAATAGTGCCTGGCACCTAAGCAATAGCTACTGCTACATATTATCTCTCTTCTCTGCCTTCCCCAGTGCGCTTTGTTATAGTATTAGTAATGGTACTGAAAAATCAAAAGCAGAGGAAATATTAATAGAGGGTTCATTAAATGCTAAATAAGGTATATTAATAAGCTAGAATATAGTGCAATCGCGTGAAATAATGATCAAGATTTATTTACATAAAAATTTATCTAGAGTGTCAAATGTTAAAAACAGATCACTGAATGGTATGTATGATTGTTTTACATATTCATATGCATATGTGTATAAGTGTGTGTGTATATGTGTCTGTGTGTATGAAAACAAGGAAACAGTCTGTTCAAATAGATGCCAACATATATAATAGTGGTTCTATCCTAAGATTATGATGTGCAATTTCCAATAGCAGGAGACAAAATAACACTGAATATTAGATATTGTCGTTCTTTTTTTTCAGTCTTTTTTGTGACTGGCTTATTTTACTTCTCATAGATTTTTTGTCAATTTTTTTCAAGCTTAATTAAAGTAAAGTGACAAATTCTATGATTTTAAGGTATTCAATGTGATGATTTCATATATATATCTTTTGTAAAATGATTTACCACAATCCAGTTACTTAACATACCTACACATCTATTACTGCACCTAGTTACTCTTTTTTTGTTATTAAGTGGTGAGACCACTTAAGCAAATTTCAAGTATGCAATTAAGTATCATTAACTATAAGCACTGTGCTGTATATTAAATGTCCTGAAATTATTCATCCTTTTATTTTATTTTTATTTTTTTGAGACAGAGTCTCACTCTGTCACTTAGGCTAGAGTGCATCAGCGTGATCTCGGCTCATTGCAACCTCCGCCTCCCGGGTTCAAGCGATTCTCCTGCCTCAGCCTCCCAAATAGCTGGGATTACAGGCACTCAACACCATGCCTGGCTAAGTTTTTGTATTTTTAGTAGAGATGGGGTTTCACCATGTTGGCCAGGCTGGTCTCGAACTCCTGACCTCAGGTGATCCACCCATCTTGGCCTCCCAAAGTGCTGGGATTACAGGCATGAGCCACTGTGCCCGGCCGAAACTATTCATCTTATAAATGAAAGTTTATACCATTTGACCAACATCTTCTCTTTTCCCTTAACCCTCTGCCTGTGGTAACCACCGTTCTGCTTTCTGTTCCTATGAGTTCTTGAAAAATTAAAAACAGAACTACCATATGGCCCAGCAAACCCTCTTCTGGGTATATATCCAAAGAAAATGAAATCAGCAGCACACAGAGACATCTGCACTCCCGTGATCACTGCAGCTTTATCCACAATAGCCAAAATGTGGAAACAATGTCCAATGAATGAGTAAAGAAGTCGTGATGTATATGTGTATATACATGATGGAATATGATTCAGCTATTAAAAAGGAAATTCTGCCATTTGCAACAACATGGATAAATCTTGAGGGCATTACGTTAAATGAAATAAGTCACAAGGGGAAAGATAAACATTACATGATCTCTTTTATTTCTTTTCTTTTTTTTTTTTTTGAGACAAAGTCTCACTCTGTCTCCCAGACTGGAGTGCAATGGCATGATCTAGGCTCACTGCAACCTCCACCTCCCAGGTTCAAGCGATTCTCCTGCCTCAGCCTCTCCTGAGTAGCTGAGACTACAGGCGCCTGCCACCATGCCTGGCTAATTTTTGTATTTTTAGTAGAGATGGGTTTTCACCATGTTGGCCAGGCTGGTCTCGAACTCCTGACCTCAAGTAATCCACCCACCTTGGGCTCCCAAAGTGCGGCCTCCCACTGCTCCCAGCCTCATGACCTCCTTTATATGTAGAATCTAAAAATGTTGTTCCTGATGGTCACTGAGTGTCCTCTGCCTTTGAACATTTCTTATGGAGCAATTCATATTCCTGTCAAAGAGCGCACACAAGTGAACTGTCTATTCTAGAGCAAGTAGGTGACCTGGCAGACAATGCTGCATTTGCCTGCAGTCTAAGTAACCCAGGGAAGCCTTGGGCAGTGACTTTGCCTGTCTATGACTTCACTGCCTCATGTGTTAAAAGAGGAAGAGAAAAATAGGAACCCAGCTAAATACAAAAATGGGCTTTATAGAGGCCTAAACGGGTTAATATACATTAATATAAAGTGCTAACAACAGTGCCTGGCACCTAAGCAATAGCTACTGCTACACATTATCTCTCTTCTCTGCCTTCCCCAGTGCGCTTTGTTATAGTATTAGTAATGGTACTGAAAAATCAAAAGCAGATGAAATATTAATAGAGGATTCATTAAATGCTAAATAAGGTATATTAATAAGCTAGAATACAGTGCAATCATGAGAAATAATGATCAAGATTTATTTACATAAAAATTTATCTAGAGTGTCAAATGTTTAAAAAAGATCACCGAATGGTATATATGATTATGTTTTACATATTCATATGCATATACATATAAGAGTGTGTGTGTGTGTGTGTGTGTGTGTATGAAAACAAGGAAACAGTCTGTTCAAATAGATGCCAACATATATAATAGTGGTTCTATCCTAAGATTATGATGTGCAATTTCCAATAGTATTTTTAAGAAAGTGTTAGTGTAAATAATGTATATTTAGATGCGTGTAAATATACACAGAGGTCAAAGAATACATCATCAAATAATGTAAGTGAATAAAAGGCAAATAATCAGGAAAAAATTACTTATATAGTATAGGCAATGAGTTACTGTCCTTACTATATAAATAATTCTTACAAACCAATATGAAAACGGAACGTTTCAAAACAACAGGACATAAGCAGGCAATTCACAAGGCAAGAAACACATAGATAATCATTATATAGTAAAGAGTTCAACTTCATGTATCATCAAATAAATAATAATTCAACCAATTAGGCCCTCTTTTTCACCTTTCAACATGGCAATTTTCAAAACTGATAATGCCCAGTGCTTGTCAATAGTGAGGAGAAATGGATACAATTATTTGCTGCCTGTGACGTGCAAACTAATACAGTCTTTCTGGAGGACAATGTGATAATATATATTTTTTGAAACTAATAGTATCCATTCTTTTTTGTTAGTAATTTTAATTCTAGAAATTTTTACTTAAAAATTATCAGCAATGTACAAATATATTTGTCATAGAAATAAAATTTAGATAATTGGCTCGGCAAATTGTGAGTCATTCATAATATAGAATATATGTTTTCTACAATATTTAAAAGGCGAAATGGAGAAATGCTCACGGTATAATGCTAGGTGATAAAAGTAGATGAGGCAACAAAGTGACTATATTCTTCAGAATAATGTGTGCAAAGTGAAAAAGAACTGAAGATACATTCATTAAATATCTTTGTGCATGCTCAAAATGGTAATTTCTATTATATTCTATATACATTTTGCTATTTCCTAACATGCACATCTTTTCTCTCTTAAATGATGCAGTACTTCTCTATAGCTACTGTAAAAAATTATCACAAATGTAGCAGCTTAAACTACACAAACTTGTAATCTTGCATTTTGCTAGGATGGAAGTCCTACATGGATCTCACTGGACTAAGCCCAAGGTGTCAGCAGGGATTCATTCCTTTCTGGAGGCTCTAGGGGAGGATGCATTTCCTTGTGTTTCCTAGCCTCTAGAAGCTAGCCACTTTCCCTGGCTTCTGATCCTTTTCAAAGCCAACAACAGTAGGTTGAGTCCTCTTCACATCAGAACACTCTGACCTCCTCTTCTGCCTCCCTCTTTCACTTTTAAGGATACTTCAATTATATTGGGCCCACCCTGATAATCCAGGATAATCTCTCTATTTTAAAGTCAGCTGACAAATAATCTTAATTTCATTAGCAACCTTTAATCTTGGTTCCCCTTGGCCATGTAGTGTAACATATTCACAAATGTCACACATTAGGACATGGACATCTGTGTGTGGGGACATTGTACTGCCTAGTACAAATGGTAAAAAATAATAAACATTATTTAAATAATTTTTTCTCTCATCTTTAATTTTAGGTTCAGAGGATGCATGTGTAGGTTTGTTACATTGGTAAATTGGGTGTCACTGAGGTTTGGTGTATAAATCAACCTGTCACCCAGGTAATTAGCCTGATACCTGATATGTAGTTTTTCAACCCTCATCCCCTTCCAACCCTCCCCCTTCTAGTAGCCCCCAGAATCCAGCATCTATTTTTCCCAACCTTATGTCCATGTGCACACAATGTTTAGCATATTTGAATATTTGGTTTTCTGTTCCTATATTAATTTGGTTAGGATAATGGCCTCCAGCTGCCAAGGACATGATTTTGTTCCTTTTTATAGCTGTATAGTATTCCATAGAGCATATATACCATATTTTCCTTATCAAGTCCACCACTGATAGGCACCTAGGTTGATTCCATGTCTTTGCTATTATTACCAGTGCTGCAATAAACATATGGATGCATGTGTCTTTATGGTAGACATTGTATTGATGTATACTACAATGCTATCGTAACCAAAACAATATCTACCATATTGTTTTATTGTAGTACACATCAAGAAGCTAAAAAGATCTCAAACTAAAATGTCAACACTGCACTTAGAGGAACTAAATAAACAAGAATAAACTAACCCAAAAGCTAGCAGAAGAAAAGAAACAACCAAAATCAGAGTAGAACTGAATGAAATTGAGACCCAAAAATCCATACAAGGAATCAACAAAACCAAAAGCTGGTTATTTGAAAGAATCAACCAGATAGATAGACCACTATCTAGATTAACTAAAAAATAAACAGAGAGAAAAATTTCCAAATAGGCACAATCAGAAATGAAAAAGGTGACACTACAACCGATCCCACAGAAATATAAAAGATCCTCAGGGATTATTGTCAACACCCCTGTGCACAACAAGAAAATCTAGAGAAAAATGGATAAATTTCTGGAAACACCCAAACTCCCATGACTGAGTCAGGAAGAAATCAAAACCCTGAACAGACCAGTATCAACTTCTGAAATTGAGTCAGTAATAAAAAGCCTTCCAACCAAAGAAAGCCCTGGACCAGATGGATTCACAGCCGAATTCTACCAAATATACAAAGAAGAGCTGCTACAAATCCTACTGAAACTACTCCCAAAAAATAGAGAAAGGACTCCTCCATAACTCATTCTACAAAGGCAGCATCACTCTGATACAAAAATCTGACAGAGACACAACAAGAAAGAAAACTACAGGCCAATATCCCTGAGGAACAAAGATGCAAATATCCTCAGCAAAATACTGGCAAACTGGGCCGGGTGCGGTGGCTCACGCCTGCCTGCAATCCCAGCACTTTGGGAGGCCGAGGCGGGTGGATCACAAGGTCAGGAGATCGAGACCATCCTGGCTAACACGGTCAAACACCGTCTCTACTAAAAATAACAAAAACTCCCCGGGCATGGTAGCAGGCGCCTGTAGTCCCAGCTACTTGGGAGGCTGAAGCAGGAGAATGGCGTAAACCTGGGAGGCAGAGCTTGCAGTGAGCCGATTGCACCACTGCACTCCAGTCTGGTCAACAGAGCGAGACTCTGTGTCAAAAAAAAAAAAAAAAAAATCTAGCAAACTGAATGCAGCAGCACATCAAAAAGTTGATTCACCATGATCAAGTAGGCTTTATTCCTGGGATGCAGGGCTGGTACAACAAATGCAAATAAACATGACTTTCATATAAACAGAACTTCCATGGAGATGCACTTTAAGTACTCACGAAGAGAGTTTAACAAATCAAAAGTGACATCTTGTACTGATTTTTAAAAAAAACAATAAATAAGAATCTAATGGAAATTACCACTAGGATGCAGCTATTCTCCTGTTTGCCCAAAACAGCTTCATTGCATCTTTTGTGAATGTTGCTCTGGGTGGACACTCAAGGAAATGATTGACAACGTGCTAAGAAGAGCCTACTACTTCATTCTTAAAAAGTTCTATTCCTTTAAATCTTACCATGGATTGCATCTCTGTTTATTTCTTAGTCAAAGTTAACCGATTCATAATTTTGTTTTATTAAACACTTATTTTAATATAAAAATTATAATTGACTTCATATTGTGCACTAAAGTATCCATTACACACTCATTAGTTAACCAAGAGCATAAGCACTAAATGTGTCGGGTAGCCAGAAGCATATACTAAAATCTCAATGGCCTTACCAGTTAAAGAAAAGTCCCAATCTTCAGTGGAAGGCTTAGAAATCAAATGCTACTGAGAGTTGGTAAATATCACAAAGTTCTTATACAAGGACTATTATCACTTGTTTTAAATGAATACCTGACAGAGGTACCTTCAGTTTTTCAAAGTCCTTCCAGGTCTCCAACAGTCCAAGTGGTCCTTATTGTAGTATACATGTCCCAAGGCAAAGGACAGGGTTGATATATAAATCACTACTCTTACTTGGTGTTTCTCAGTCCCGTTTACTGCCTGGCGGTTATGGGTCAACAGATCAGCAGGCCTCTTGGACAAGGGACACCAGGAGATGACCTCGGAGAAGATATCCACCTCCCACATTCACACCTCACCTTCCTGACTTGGAAAACACCTCCAGTTAATGAGCAAATCTGGCATCTGTCAGCTTTTTGTAAGCAAGCATTTCACAAGGTTTACAGAAAAGTAAAGTAAACAGAGTTCTGAGTAACAAAAGAGTGGCGTTTATGCATTCTTTGATTCACTTTAAAGGATGGTATAAACTGACTTTTTAACCAAGCATTAGGCAAGATCTGGGTGCAAGCCATTCTATAATAAACAGTGACATGGCTATATTAAAATATTTACTTAGTGTGCTAAAGTGACTTATAGGAAGAGTGGCTACTACATAGAAGTCCTAAGTATTAAGGCGTCAGGTGCCACGGGCAGCATAAATATTCCATGTGCACTTGTTTATAGGAAAACCCCATCTGGATTCGGCTAAAACAGCAGGCACCCTGGTGACCCCAGTTTTGCTATTGGAAAATATAACACAAGTGTTCACTCATCTAGAATAACTACAGTGCTAAGTGCCAAATGACAGATGGGAGGGGATTGGCTTTTCTCAATAAAATCCAGGCACTCCATTGTGAAGGGTTTCATTGTAAGGCCTCCTCCGCATTTATAGACTCTCAGAGTAGACACGCAGCTAGATAAGGCAAGGTGCTGGGTCAGACTGACCAAAGCCTGCCTAGTCAGGCAGTTAAGGTTAGGGTTAGGTTTAGGGCCTTGCCTATACACATTGCGCAAGCTAGACAGGATTTGGAAGACTTGGCCTGGAACAGTCCATCAGCGTCATCAATCCCCACCCTTAACTCCACTTTCCCTCTAACTTAGTTATGTTGAATGATGATTAAGCAGATAAGCTGAGGACCAAGCCTGGTGAGAGACATAGAGCCCAGTATTTTGAGATAGAAAGTCCAGATTTAAGACTGCTCCTCCACTTACTTGAGTATAATTTTAGGGTCAGAATAGGGAGGTGAGAGTAGACAACGCTTGTTGACAGGCATTGTACTGAATGCTTTTCATATGTTATCTCATTGATTCTTTGTGACAATAATATTACGGAGTTAGTACTGCCCCCATTTTACAAAATCACACAGTTGAAAATGACTCTAGGAAACAGAAGGTCTTTCTAGGCCAGGCCTCAGTCATTCCGTGAGATGAACACATCACCATCTTCTTCTAAGGCTGACCCAAATGTAGTGGGAATAATAAAAATTAAAGTATAGCTGTCCCCTGAAACTGACAGTTTCACTGCCGAGAAAATGCTTCTGCATGATAGCGTGTCTACCCAATGTTACAAGTGCAGAGCTCACAAAGATAAACTCTCAAATTAAAACTGCTAACTGCAAACTAAAAACTCTATCTGACTGGAGAAAGTGACTCCCTTACACACATAGTTCCAACTGTAAACCTTCCCCTACTGAACTTGATTAATAGATATTTTTCACTTATCTACTCACTTTAACAAAGATGTGTTGAGTACCTGCCATGCATCCAGCCCTCTCTAGACAATGGAGATACAGTAAGAAGCACAATCCCTGCATCCATGGAGCTGACCTTCTAGTGGGAGGACAGATAAAGGCATGTTTAAATAAATACTTAACATAATTTCAGGTAGTAATAAAGAAAAATTAATCAGGTTATAGGAATAAAGAATAACTAAGAATACCATTTGAGGTAGGGTGGCCAGGAATACCAAAGCTATTAACTTAGAAGTTTGGGGAATTAAAAAAAAAAAGGTTCAGGCTAGGTATGGTGATTCATAATCCTAGACTATTGGGAGGCCAAGGCAGGAGGATTACTTGAGGCTAGAAGTTCAAGACCAGCCTGGGCAACATAGCAAGATCCCATTTCTACCAAAAAAAATTTAAATCTACCCAGGTGTGGTGGTACACGGCTGTAGTCCCAGCTACTAGAGAGGCTGAAGGGGGAGGATCACTTAAGCCCAGGAGTTCAAGCCGGCAGTGAACAATGATCATGTTCCTGCACGCCAGCCTGGGTGACAGAGTAAGACCCTGTCTCAAAAAAAAAACAAAAATTCAACCTAATTTACTGTTCAGCATCATATCTCAGAGTTTAAACAAATCAATTGCACCATGACATGAAAGAAACAATACTGAGCCAAGGGTTGTGTAAGATTCTTGTCTAAGATTTAACATTAACTTATTATGTAGCATTGGGAAAGTTATATCATTTCATTGACGAGGAAACCAGTGTCCAGAAAGGTAATATGACATCCTCAAGGCAGCAAAATTAACATGAACCACTAAGGTTCCTTTCCATTCTATATTTCTATAATTGGACTGTTCAATATGGAAATCACTACCTACATGTGGGTATTTATATTTAAACTAATTAAAATTTAAAAATTAAAATTCAGTTCCACAGTTGCACTAGCCTTATTTCAAGTGCTCGGTAGCTACACTAGGCTGGTGGCCTTATGGCACAGTGCAGACTAGAAAACCTTTCCATCATTGCAGAAAGTTGTACTGGAAAGCCCCGTTCTAGAGTTGTATGAATTCTGTTAGCTCTTGGAGAGAAAAAGCAACTGTTTGTTTATACATTTTCTCATTCTACCATATAATGTGGCATGTTAGAGACAAATCATTTTTGGTGGTTTTAACCCAAGAATTTTACACCAAGTCAAGTTGCCTCTCATGTGAAAAAACAAAAACAAGGTACTTAGGAAATTTTACCATCCTGGAACCTTATTTGAAAAAAAAAAACAAAAAACCCACAATAGTTTAACATGTTCTGACTGATTGAGTGACAAAGAAAATTAAAGATCCTAGTGTGGTTGCTGTGGTCTCAAAGTGTCCTCGCAAATTCAGACGGAATTGAAACTTCATTACCAATGTTAGAGTAGTAAGACGTGGCGCCTTAAGGAAGTGATTAAGTCTCGAGGGCTGTGCCCTCATGGATGGGATTAGCATCTTATAAAAGGTCTTGAAATGGGGAGTCCACATGAGGACACAGCGTTCATCCCCTCTGCAGGAGACAGAACGAGGCGCCTTCCTGGAAGCAGAGAGGTGTCCTCACAAGACACCAAACTTGCTGGCACCTTGACCTTGAAGTTCCCAGCCTCCAAAACTGTGAGTAATAAATTTATGCTCTTTATAAATTATCCAGTCTCAGGTATTTTTTTTTTTTAACAGCAGCAAAACCAAACTAAAACATTGGTAAAATCAGAGTACAAAAGATTGGATGTTGTCTGTCAAAAGCAATGATTCACCCAAATAAATGTGATTTCAAAATCTAACTAAATAAATGTAATTGCAAATTAAATACAACCTCATTTAAAATGATAAAAATGTACAAAATGCAAAGGTTATTTAACATGTAGCCTGGAGTTTAAGGTAAAAATATTAATAGGGTTGTATGAAAATACTCAAGGTTGACCCTCACAGTGAATGTGAACCTGCTGACACAGGCCTGGTGAGAATGCAAATAAGTACAACTTTTCCATATGTATTAAGAACTTTGAAACGGTAACACTCTTCTTACCCTGTTATTCCACTCACAAGAAACAATCTTAGGAAATAAGAAATAGTACACCAAAGTAAGTTTGGTCTATTAAGATCTTCATTGCAACATGATATACAGAAGCCAAATATATATATTCAATAAGAGATGAATAATTAACTTCTAGTATATCTACAAAATATAATTTCATGCAGCCATTAAAAATCATGATTGTAGGGCCAGGCACAGGGGCTCACACCTGTAATCCCAGCACTTTGGGAGGCCGAGGCAGGCAGATCACGAGGTCAGGAGTTCGAGACCAGCCTGGCCAAGATAGTGAAACCCCGTCTCTACTAAAAATACAAAAAATTAGCTGGGCATGGTGGCAGGTGCCTGTAATCCCAGCTACTCGGGAGGCTGAGGCAGAGAATTGCTTGAACACAGGAGGCAGAGGTTGCAGTGAGCCGAGATCGCATCACTACACTCCAGCCTGGGCGAAAGAGGGAGACTCTGTCTCAAAAAAAGAAAAAAAAAAAATCATGATTGTGAAAAAAAGCTTTAATGGGAAAGTTTTATAACAGGCCATTAAGGGCAAAAATGAAATGATGGTAATAGCTAACATTTATTCAGTGTTCAGTAAATTCCAGCCACCTTTTTTAAAGGCTTTACATTTATTTTATCATTTACCCTTCAATATACCTATAAGCAATTAATACTCAAGACACTATTGAGCTAACAGATCCTTATGGCTTGTCCTGTGTCCCACAAGTCACTAAGTGACAGAGCCAGGTTCTGAACGCAGGCCCAAGTGACACAAAGCCTGTGCTCCTGACTTCCTCCTCCACAAGAAACTCTCTAAGTAGCATGTTGTCAGTCATGTTTAAAAAAAAAAAAAAAAAGTACACACGCATTTAGGAAAAAAAAAAAATTCCCAGCTGGAAATATACCAAAACCTTAATAGTGCTTGTCTCTGAATGGTGGGATTACAGATCACTTTTATTTTCTTCTTCAAATTAGTCTCTATTTTTAAATCATTCTGGCAATGAACATTCCTCAACAATCAAGAAAAAAAAAATTTGATGAAATAGAAAGACCATCTTCCTACACAGATTTGCACCACACCAAGGGGAAAAAAATAATAATTCAAAAGGCAAAGCTAAAAATGGAATTCCAAGTGTTGCCTGGAAATTAGTGGGAGTTCAAAGGAGTTAAATAAAAGATGGAAAATTGGAGAGGTGCCATTGCTAAATCTTTAAGCTCTTCCAAGAGGTTTGTGTTTGCGATTGTTGGTTTCTATCTCAGCCCTCAGCTGAACTGACGTGCCTTTACACAATTACTGAGAAGTTACAAGGCCACTCAGAGGCTCTAGCCTTATGAGTCTGCCTTATTGTTGTTATTTTATGTTAACAAATGTGTTTATTGGCCTAAGACATGAATTTACTATCAGCAGGGCCTTTTTTCCCCTCTTACTTTAATTATTATTATTTTTTAAATCAGGCAACACTTTGTTGAACAAACCTGACCCCAAAGAATGCTTGCTGGCATATTGTCCAAGAAGTCTAGCAGAAGTTTGTATGATTATCCTGATGAGTGAGTGCAGTTTAGTCTAGTCTCTTTTTTGTTGAATAACACCATTACACATAGTCGCCCGACAAATAGGAGAGCCAGTTTTACCTTTGCTTGGGTGTTCATCATCCAGTGTGGTCCAAAGAGGTCACAGAAGATAACTTTGCACCCTGCAGCAAAGCCACCATAAAGCCATGCACATATTTGTCATCCTCATTCTCACACTTCAGTTTGCCAGTAGCTTCTCTGCAACGTGCTGGAGGACTGTTTCAAGGCCCAACATTCGGTTGGAAGCAAACTCTACCCCCTAGATTCAGAATTTTTAAAGTGCTCAGAAAAGTGGTACATTAATTATTTAAAACTTCAAGTAATAATTCATTCCTCTGGGCCTCTTTAAGATCTAATTTCTATTTCAATTTCTCCACTTTTTAGACCTAAGTAAAAACTTATGGAGTAGGAGAAGTGGATACTGCAAAAAGCTCAAGAATTAGAGTCACCTAGACCTGGGTTTGAACCCTCCTCTGTCATTTACTAAATAAAGCTTTTAGCAAGTGTTTAACTGCTTTGCGTCTTGTTTTCCTAAGAGTCAGAGTTCTGATATTAAGACGCAAGAGACAATACATGTAAAAACCTAGGATGAAAGTTAGTATATAATATGTGCTTAATAAATATGCTCTTCCTTCTCATCCTCATCATTCTCAGAAATGCAGTGCCCCACAATGAGCTCTTTGGGACCTGGGGTCAGAAATTAATTACTCAAAGTTTAAATAATTAATATACTACTTTCAGGCCATGATTCCTCGCTTTTACTTAATCAGAATGGAAATAACCTTCCTTGAGATGAAAAACATTTTATATCTAAAGGAAGAAAGTAGAATTTCTATTAAAATTTCCTCTGGTTCCAGTTGACTTCCATGTTATGTTATGCTCTGAAAATTAGACTGTAAACCACCCAAGAAATTCAGCATTATCTGTTCACTTAGATAACCTACTGGATAGCACTAGCATCTAGAGCCAGTGCCCCAGAGGACTCCAGTCTCATTCTTTTTCCTTTGCATCTTGTGGCAAGAGTGGGAGCCACTACAGAGGGTTTTGGTCTTCATCTAGCCAACATGGGCCCAAGCTCACTTCACTTGTCAACTCAATTTCACACCCTTACTTCACAGCACTCCACATCATCTGAAGTTATCATACCTTCCTGATTCTTTGTAGCAGACAGGATAGGCTGGGTTTTGCTAAGATAACAAAACCCCTCAAATTCTCAGTGGCCTAAAGTAATAAGAGTTTATTTCTTGCTCATGCTATGTATCCATTGTAGAAGGGCCAAGGGCTGTGTTCCAAGATATTCTTACTCTGGGACTCAGGATGATATATAGTATCTACTCCATGGAACATTGCCAGTATCTGTGACAGAAAATAAAGAGTTCATGCTGCCTCTTGAAATTTACACCTGGATTAATACCTCACATTTCAGTGACTAAAATATGACCACGCTAATAGAATTTGATGGAACAGAGACGTGGACCACCACCGCATTTCTTAAAAAAGAAAGAAAGCACCCTCATACCACAACCTATCACACAAAGAACTATGAGACATGTAAATCAGGTAATACTATCCCCATTTTAAAAATGAATATATATATATATATATATATATATATATCCATGAAAGGAAGAATTGATAAGCTGAACTTTATTAAAAATAACAATTTCTGCTCTGCAAAAGATACTGTCAAAAGAATGAAAAGACAAGCCACAGATTGGGAGCAAATATTTGCAAAAGACACATCCAATAAAGGACTCATATAAAATATACAAAGATCTCTTAAAACTCAACAATAAGAAAACAAACAACCTGAATGAAAAATGAGCAGATCTAAACAGACACCTGACCAAAGAAGATACACAGGTGGCAAATAAGCATATGAAAAGATACTCCATAACATGTCATCAGGGGATTGCAAATTAAAACAACGAGACACAAATATGCACGTATTAGAATGGCCAAAATCCAAAACACTGACAGCATCAAATGCTGGTGAGGATGTGGAATAACAGAAACTCTCATCTGCTTCTAGTGAGAATGTAAAATGGCACAGCCACTTTGGAAGACAGTTTGGTAGTTTCTTACAAAACTAAACAAAACATACTCATATCATACAACCCAACAATCATGCTCCTTGTTATCAACCCAGGTGAAAACATTGTCTCCACAAAAATCTGTACGTGGATGTTTATAGAAGCTTTATTCATAATTGCCAAAACTTGAAAGTAACCAATATGTCCCTCAGTAAGTGACTAGATAAATAAACTGTGGAACATTTGATGCATGGCAGGCAAGTCCTAATTGGGGCTTGGCCTCGGAGGGTTCTTGGTGTCACTTAGGTAAAAATTCAAGAACAAGCTGATGGTAGAAGGAAACAGCTTTATTAAGGTGGCAGTGTTATAGCTCTGTGACTGCTCCTGCAGAGAAGAACCACTCCCTACACAGTGTATCAAGAGCAGCAGCTCAGGGGCAGCTGTGCAGTCAGCTTTATATCTACTTTTAATTACATGTAAATTAAGGGGCCTATTATGCAGAAATTTCCAGAAAGAAAAAAGGAGGACATAACTTCCAGATAATCAAGTCATTGCCATGGAAAGGGGAGGTAACTTCTGGGTGTTGCCATACCAATGATAAACTGACATGGCACTGGTGGGCATGTCTTATGGACAGGTACTTTCACTTCTTCCATTTCAGCTGGTCCTCAATCTGGTCTGGAGTCTGAGCCTCACCGCTAGAGTCGAGTCCCACCTTTTACCTCACATCCAGACAATGAAATATTATTCGGTGCTAAAAAAAAAAAAAAGCTATCAAGCCATGGAAATAAATGGTGGAAACTTAAATGCATATTACTAAGTGAAAGAAGTCAGTCTGGGCTGGGCGCACTGCCTCATGCCTGTAATCCCAGCACTTTGGGAGGCCAAGGCAGGTGGATCACCTGAGGTCAGGAGTTCAAGACCAGCCTGGCCAACATGGCAAAATCCCATCTCTACTAAAAAAAAAAATACAAAAATTAGCCAGGTGTGGTGGCCAGCACCTGTAATCCCAGCTACTCGGGAGGCTGAGGCAGGGAGAACTGCTTGAACTCAGGAGGCAGAGGTTGCAGTGAGCCGAGATCCCACCATTGCACTCCAGCCTGGGTGACAGAGGGAGATTCTGTCTCAAAAAAAAAAGTCTGAAAAGACTAAATATTTTATGATTCCAACCACATGATATTCTGGAAAAGGCAAAACTATGGAGAAAGTAAAAAGATCAGTGCTTGCCAAGGGTTGGGCGAGGGTGTCAAATAGGTGGAGCACAGAGGATTTTTAGGACAGAGAAACTACTCTTTGTGATACTGTAATTGTAGATACATATTATGCACTTGTCCAAACCCACAAAATGTATAACACCAGGAGTGAACCCCAATGTAAACTCTGAACTTTGGGTGATTATGATGTGTCAAAAAATTGTCAATAAATTGTAACAAACGTACCACTCTGGTGGATATTGGTAATGGAGGAAGCTACGTATGTGTGGGGGCAGGTAGTATATGGGAAATCTCTGTATCTTCTGCTCAATTTTGCTGTGACCTAAATCTCTTCCAACAAATAAAATCTATTAAAAAATGAATATATGTCTTAGAGGTTAAATGGCTTAGTTAAGGCCATACAAAAGAATGCCTTGCATACGGTGGATAATAAATGTTGAATAAATGAGGGAAAGCATATGTATATTAATGAAAAAGCAAAATGATGAAAGCCAGGTTGCAAATACAGGTAACCTGACACTTGACATAGGGTTCTTTGTGTTTACATCATACCCCCTTTTCAGCTCTCCTCTCACCCCTGCCCCCAGCCAGACCTCTAAAAATTATCTTCTACCCCACACCCCCAGGAAAGTGTCTGGGTTTTTCTTCTCTGTGTTTTAAAATAGTTTGTATTTCTAAGTTCTGGAACAACAGATAGCGGGCAATCATCATTGTACTAAAACACCACCGCGCGCACACACACACACACACGTGTATGTGCACAAATCATTTTGTGTTGCTATAACAGAATACCTGAGACTTGGCAATTTATAAAGAAAAGAAGCTTATTTAGCACATGGTTCTGCAGGCTGCAAAGTTCAGAATTGGGCAGCTGCGTCTGACAGTTTCCAGTGAGGACCTCATGCCACATCAAAAGATGGAGGAGAAACAGAAGGGGAACCAAGTGTGTAGAAAGAGATGGCACAAAGGAAGCTGACTCACTTTATAACAACCCACTCTCTTAAGAACTAACCCAATTTCATGAGAAAAACATTAATTCATCTTAAAGACCCTACCTCCAACACTGCTACACTGGGGACCAAGCCTCAAAATGAGTTTTGGCAGAGCCAAATTATATTCAAACCACAGAACCACAAATGTATAATTAGGTCACAGCTATGGCATAAGGTAGTTGAAAGAAATAATAATCCATGTAATTTGGACTAAAAGAACTTCTAAGGAAAAAACCACGATTAAGAATGTCCAAGCCCACAGACTGTTTTTATTTTGAATTTTGTTCCACTTCGGCAGTGATGCTAGGTTTCCAGAGATGCTACTGTCCTAAAGAGGGTTACCTGTGGTCCCTGGGGCTCAACTGAGAATCCAGAAGACTGAAGAAATTAAAAATGGAGAGAGAAATGGAGAGAGAGAGAGAGAGAATGAATAAAGAGAGGGAGAGACAACAGAGAGCATTTGAGTGAAAATGCCTCAAGTACCAAGAAGAACACAGAGAGTGAAAAATTCCTCATCTATGAGAATCAAAAACTGCACATGAGCCAAATACATCTGTTGAATGTTCCAAGTGACAAAATGCAGCTCACAGAGAGCATGCACTGAATCATTTTAAAAATTCTTAAGAAACTTAACAAGTACATCTAGGCACAGCTCAAGAATGCACTTGGCTGGCTCATGGAAACATCCTGGGGATGTGATTCAAACGGCTTGGAAAATGCAGCCTCCTTGCTTGGATAATTCACCAGTGGAGGGGACAGCAGGCAGTCAAGGTAACCGTAATTGGGAGTTTCTTGGGATCAGATAAAATCCTCCAAGTTGTGCCTTCATTGAAGTATCAACACACTTGGGTAATGGCCTGTGAGGGGGAAGAATAGAGGAAGCAAATGTGGATTCTTTTCTTTTACATTTTTAATTTATTTTTAGTGGATAATATAGTCATGTTTCAAAAATTTAAAAATACAAAGCAACACAATGTAAAAATATCCCACGGTGAAAAGTATACCCCCAGCTCTTCTCCTAATCACCCAATTCCCTTCCTAGAGTTACGGATCAATTCCTAGTATATTCATCCTCACATATTTTTATGCAAATGCAAGCAAATAAAGGAATAATAAAAATTGTATTAATTTTTCCTCCTTTCAATTCAAATAGAAACCTACTATTCAAACTATGATGCACCTTGCCTTTTTCAGTTGAAATAAGAGCTTGAGATCAAACTTTAATATTGGACACATGTGGAAACCAATGAAGTAACTCTATCTCAAATTGCTGTCATTTAAGTGCAGAGAATGAAAAAAAGGATGAATTCAAGTACCTTGTGAACCCAGTATATTCTGACTCTATACCCTTGGTGTGATATGTTTTAAAGATAAAAGGAACTATAAAGAAACCTGAATTTTTCTTAGTTTATTTGTTGTTTGGTAATGGTATGGGGGTAGTTATTCTTAAACTATTTTGACTGTATTACAGAACAGAGAAAAATAAATTTGGAAAATTGAATATGGTCAGGAATCAAGGGCTCTTATATGAGAGAAGGGAAATTTTCAAATGGGTGAGGTAACAGTGAACCTTGTGTTGATGAATTAAAGTGAAGAATATAAACTAGCTCTATGCACAGACAAGGTCCAGGACTGTGTCCATGCTAGATGTAATGAGTATACCTTATGAGTGCTTAGATCTTCGTTTCTAAACTCTCTTATTCACTAAAAGGGGTTAGGAAATCTCGGGGAAATGGCTGTTTCTAGGTCAAAAGCAAAGAAAGTAAAAAGTGGTCTTGGAACATTTTATTATTGTGTCGGAAAGTAGGGAAATACTCAAAGACTGATACACACATTCTAAGGTACACAGGAGCCAGTTGAAGGGGCTTCTGATGATCGGATGTGGAGTAATTACAGACTCCAAAATATAATAATGGATATTAAACGTTTAAAATCAATTAATGTATAAAGTCAAAAAAGGGAGAGAGTAGGACTCTTCTTTCAGAAGAACACCAAATAATAAAATTAGAAAGGTTAGATTTAGAAAATGACTATTTTTCCATATCCATTGTACTAATTAATTAATTAAGGCAAGAATTAACAGAGACTGGAGGCTGTAAGGTCAAAGGGCTGGTCCAAATCTAAGATCTTATCATTCAAGTTGGTAATTTTTTACAAATTTCCTTGAAGTAGCAATCAGACTCTATTGAGTGAAATGTTAACATACTTAATGTGGTCTCGAAACACACCTCAGATGACGTATTAGTTTGCCAGGGCTGCTGTAACAAAATGCCATAGACTGGGTCACTTAAACAACAGAAGTTTGTTTTCTCACAGTTCTGGAGGACAGAAGTTCAAGATGGAGGTGCCAATAGGGTTGACTCCTTCTGACCCCTCTTTCCTTAGCAAAGCAGTTGTCCATCCTCTTCCCACCTCTCCCCATGGTCATCCCTCAGGGGCACATGTCCCTGGTATCTCTTGTGGGTTCAAATTTCCTCTCCTTATAAGGACACCAGTCAGATTGGTTTAGAGCCCACCTATATAACCTCATTTAACTTTAATTACCATTTTTAAGACTCTGTCTCCAAACACAGTCATGTTCTGAGGTACTGGAGATGAGGGCTTCAGCATGCAAAGTTTGGGGGGACAAAATTTAGTTCATAATAGACGTCTTCCTGAATACAAAGAGAATTACAATGGAAAAGTCTGGCAGACACCACCTGAACCAAATAAGCATTAGCATTGTCAAGAGCATGTCTGTCATATTTTTCACAAAAATGTTTCATTTGAATCCGGTTGTGAGGAAACAATCAGATAAATCCTGATTATAAAAATTTCTACTAGACAAGTTGCTGGTATGCCTCAAAAAGATCATTATTACGAAAGACAGAAAAAGCCAGGTGGACCAAACTAGACAAATGGAAGCTAAAGAGACATGGTAATCAAATTCTAAACCCTGGATCTGGGAAAAAAAAAGCCATAAATATTTTTGTGATAACTAAGACAATCTGAACTGTATTTAATGATACTATTATTTCAATGCTAAGCTTCTTTAGGATGGTGCTGTGGCTTTTTATTTTGAACTGTATTTAGTGATACTATTGTTTCCATGCTAAGTTTCTTTAGTATGGTGCTGGAGCTCTGTATTTAGGGATGAAGGCCATGATGTCTAACATTTATTTTTCAATAGTTCCACAAAATGTGTCTGTAATTAACAATTACTGAGTTTAGATGAAAAGTATGTATTTATAATATTTATAATAGCAATTCTACAACTTTTTTGTATATTGGAAATTTTCCAAATGTAAAGTTAGGGGAGAAAGAAAGAGATAAAAAAGGAAGAAAGAAGGGAGGGAGAGAGGGAGGAAGAAAAAGATAGAAAGAGAATATCATCTTTTGGAAATAACTCTCTAAAGTCTCTATCATACATAAGATGTGAATGGGTTCTGATTTACACCTACATTTTTTTCATTATGTGGATAGCAGTTCTCTATTACTGAATAGTTTATGTTTAATCTTTTTTTTTACTACAAACAATGGTGTAAAATAATTCTGTACATGAATCTTTGAGCATGTGCAAGTATATCTTTAGGATAAATTCCTAGAAGAGGAATTTCTGAAGTTATTTCTTGATAACTGTACGGGAACGCTGAATTCCTAGGCAAAAGAGTTATTTTTTCAATTAACTGATGTTCTAAATCAATGTAAAACAAGCTAGTTTTAAAAGCAAGCCTTCTTAATTTGCAGTGAGGAGCTGCTTTCTTTACCTTAAAGGTTTAATTCAAGGCTTGAATTATTCAACTTTAAATGCAAAACATCTAGCATAGTGTGTTATACAAAATGAACATGAGCATTCATCAAATGTGTTTGAATGAATGAGTGAATGAATGAATGAAAGCTTCTAGACACCAAGAGCATTAACTGTGGAACTATAAAATAAACATATCCTCCCATCCCACATTCCAAAGAGGCTGTGAGAATCTTAATGGCATCTCACTATAACACACTCACAAATTAGATGCTGAGACACATGTTCCATGGACCTCATCCAAGTCACCAAAATGACTTCCTTATAACGGACTCTCAAGACAGAATTATAGTGTAGCAGTTGGGAATTTAAAGTTTATAAAACACTGAATTCTCCAGCTCCTTGCCCACTCCCTGCTGCTGCTGTTTTTCTGTCTCCTGGTTTCTAATTTCTCCATCACTTTGCTCCACATCAAAACTATTTAGAGGGAATGGCAGATTTAGATTTCAGTCCAGCCTGAGTCCATTGAGGATAGACAATTAAGGGACCTTGAGCCAAGTCCCTTTATCTCTCCAAGTTTCCATTTTATCATCTGTAAAATAGAGGGGTTGAAACACTAATATTTCTTCCCACATTCTGTAGTTCTTTGGAGAATTTATGTTCTCAATCACACTATGAGTGGTATAATAACAACAACCACATATAAAAAGGGAACAAAATTTGCCTTAAAATGTCAACAAACATAGTGCAGCAAGGTTATTACACACATCAGAGGAGGAAGGTTTTCGTAAGTCAAGTTCCCAAATGAGCTTCTTCTTTGTCTAGTTTTAGTCATTCTGCAGGGAAGTGGGTGGCATACAAGTCTTGAGTATAAACCAGATCCCAAATTCAGAGGTCCATTGTAAGATTGCAATATGCCATCAGGAGCATGTATAAATCATTGTTTGTTGAGGGTTTGCCATCTACAAGTGTTTTAAGTGTTAATGCAGACTAGAAAACTTTCTGAACACAACCTCCAATTCGTGGTGTGTGATCCTGTCTGAGTGAGCCATCTAAGAAATTAGAGACAACAATGACTCACTTACTTGCTTCTCAAAATTTATTCCCCTGGTGGGAGCTATTTATTATCTATCAACCCTTAGTCAGGTATCCTTAACACTAAAGTTACGCACCCCCGCCTGGGCCAAGACAGTTTGTCTCAAGTAATCACACACTACGGTGTTCATATTTTAAAAGAAGAATTAAAAATTGACTTCTGGAGTAGAAGATCCAAAGTAATAAGGAGGTTGAGAAGTCATCTTTTCCCAAGAACATTTCAAGGTCTGGCATGTTTAATTCAAAAAGAGAGATTAAAGAAGGAAGATGCTAGTTGTTTAAAAATACACAAAGAGCTATAAACAAGTAGTGGCTTCCATCAACAGGTGGAAGATACATGGAACTTCTTTTTTTATTAATCTGGAGAGCAAAATGTCAGGAGGTAAAGTTTTCAGAGTGGCAGATCTTGGTTGGTTTGATGAAGGACTAATGATCTAATTAGAGCACCATCAGAATGATGATCTTCTAATAAAAAGATATCCCTAATAATAAACTTTCTGTGACTTATCAAGTTCCAAAACAAGTAAGAAATTCAAAAAAATGTCTGATAGCAATTTTCAGGGATGAAAAATTGAAAGTAATTCTCTCTGGATGAGAGACTTGAAGTTAGTAAATTCTAAGAGTTGGTCCAAAGTCAAGATCCTACAATACTAGTAAGTAATTTTTGACAAATCTCTATGAAGTAATAAGATTTTAATATTTTATTTTCATAAAAATGGATAAAAAATAGAATTTATTGTTAGATTTTTCAAATTAAGAAAAAAAGGAGAATGTGATAATCCATGAAGAAAATTAAAAATAATAAAATAAGAATACAAAATTTATGGTCATGCAAATGTATCTTAGCAAAAACAATGTGTAAAGGTATATCAAAGATAAAAAAGATCCAGTATTTACAAAAATGTAAATATTGCACAGAAAGCTGCAATATTATGACTTACTGAAAACTGAAGGCTATTTTTTCCAAGTATTCAAAATACAAATTTTATTATAAAAGAATTTAAAACTTTTACAAATCTCAAAGTAGCAGAAAAGTAAATAAAAGGAAAGCATTAAAGCAATGAGACAAGAAAAGGAAATTAGAAGGTATATATATACTGGAAATGAAGAAGTACAGCATTTTGTTCACTAATGACATGATTACCTTTGCAGAAAATCCAAAAGAGCTGACAAAAGACCTCTTGGAACTAATAAACAATTATAGTAAATTTGCAGGATCAAGATTAATATACAAAATTCAAGCACTTTTCTAAATACCAGCAATGAAAAAGTGGAATCTGAAATCTAAAATATAATACCATGAGCAAGATTGCAGAATAAGAAGCCCTGGATCCTCCTCCCAACCCCCATGAATACACTAATGCAATAACAATTCACAGACAGATTCCCTTTTTTAGGAATCCAGAAACTAGTTAAAAGCTCCTGCACCCTTGGTGAGTGCAGCTATGCTGAAGTTGATAGAAAAATGTGAGATATCTTCTTGCCACAATTCTTACCCTCAGCAAAATGGCATACATTTGGGACAAAGCCTTCCAGGTCTCAGCTTCTCCCTGGTAAAGGAAAATGGTGTATTACACATCCAACACCCCAACTTTCAGGGGACTATCCAGAAGACTGGCTTCTGTCTAGCCTGTTTCAGGGCACCGGGGAGACATAGGACATAGGATAGTCTATCTGCCCAAAGCCAGTAAGAACAAAGATCGTGTTTTGGGCTGGCAGTTACCAAAATCACTCTCCCTAGCTCAGCAGAGTTAGGAGTAAAAGAACTTCAGTTCCCGCCTTCTCCCTGGGAAAGGAAAGAGAGGTACCCCATGTTTAACAACATGGCTTTTCTGAGGGCTAGCCAGGTAACCATTTCTGTCTAGCCTGTGTTAGAGTGCTGACAGGACATGGCATACTCTAGCCACCCAGAATCAAGAAGACTAGAGATAATGATTGAGGCTGGCAGATGCCATAGCCACTCCCTCCAGCTTAGCACAGAATGAGCAGATAAAAACCTCAGCTCCTAGCTTCTGCCTGGGGAGGAAAAGAGGTACACTGTGCATCTAAATACCCAACTATCTGAGGACTGCTTGAGGAATTGGCTTTTGTTTCAGAGCACTAATTAGATTTGGCATATTCTAAAAATCTGAAGGCCACAAGAAAGAAAGCAGGAGGGACTAGCAAAAAGGTTTGAGAGATCTCCAGAATCTCTGATCAGGCTGATTGGTAGTCTTCTCCAGGACAAGGCCAGTTTGTGAAGATTAGGAGAGGATGCTGTTTTGTCTAATGTGCAGACACCAACACAGAGTATTAAGGAAAATGAAGAAACATAGAAATATTCTTCAAATAAATGAACAAGATAACTTCAGAAACTGATCCTCATGACATAGAGATATATGTATTTTTTTGACAGAAAATTCAAAGTAACCATCCTAAAGATGCTCATCAAGGTCAGGAGAGCAATATGTGAACAAAATGAGAATTTTAAAAAGGAGATAGAAAACTTTAAAAAGTACCAAACAGAAATCATGGGGCTGAAGAATACAATAACTGAACTAAAAAATTCACTGGAGGAATTCAACACTGGATTAGACTGAATAGAAGAAAGGATCAGCAAAGTTGAAAACAGGTCATTGGGAATTATTCAGTCAGAGGAGAAAAATGAAAAGATGAAGAGAATGAAGGAAGTCTGAAACGTATGGGACATCGTCAAACAGATTAATATAAGTTTGAGTGAGAGAGAGAGAACGAGAGAGACACTAAAAAGCTTGCTCAAATAAATAATGACTGAAACTTTCCTAATCTTGGGAAGAGAATGAACATGCAGACCCTTGAAGTCCAAAATACCCCCAAAAAATTGAACCCAAAGAAATCCACACTGAAACATTATAATCAAATTGTCAAAACTCAAAAATTTGAATTTTGAAGGCAGCAAGAGAAAAGGGACCTGTTAAGTACAAGGGAATGCCCACATGACTATGTGCATATTTTTTAGCAGAAACCTTGCAGGCTAGAAGGAAATGAGATAATTATTTGAAGTGCTAGGGGAAAAATGCCAATCAATAATACTATACCTGGCAAAACTGTTCTTCAAAAATGAAGGAGAGATAGGCTTTCCCAGAGAATCAAAAGCAGAGGGAGTACATCACCACAAGACCTGCCTTAGAAGAAATGCTAAAGGGAGTTGCTCAAGTTAAAAAAGAAGGACACTAAAAAGCAACACAATAGCTTCAGAACATCTAAAATTTGATGAGAAAGGTAAATTCATAAACGAATACAGAATACTATATTATTGTAATGGTGGTGGGTAACTGAATTCTGATATAAAAATTAAAGCTAAAAGCATTAAGATAACTATAAATAAAACATATATTAATGGATACACAATACAAATAGATGTAAATTATAATATCAATAATACAAAGTGTGAGGGATGAGAGGTAGAAGTGTAGAGTTTTGGTACACAATTAAAGTTGTTATCAGCTTAAAATACACTGTTATAACTGTAAGTTACCAAAAAAGCAAAAATACCTATGAGAGTTACACAAAAAGGAATAAAGAATAAAATACACAAGAAGACTGCAACAGATGCAAAGAGGAACAAAAGAACAAGATAGACAAAAAGCAGTTATCAGAATGGCAACTGTAAATCCTTTCCTTTCACTAATTATTTTAAATGTAAATGAGTAAAGTCCCCCAACCAAAAGACACAGAGTGGCTGAATGGATAATAAAACAAAATCCATCTACAGTTTGTTTACAAGAAACTTACCTTCTATTTAAGGACACACATAGGCTGAAAGTGAAGAGGTGGAAAAAGATATTCCATTCAAACAGAACCCAAAAGAGAGCAGTGTGGCTATACTTAATACCAGCCAAAATAGACTCTAAGTCAAAAACTGTCACAAAAGATACAGAGGGACTTTATACAATGAAGAATCATCAGTTCGACAGGAACATTTACAATTATAAATATATATTTACCCAATATGAAAGTATGTAAATATATAAAGCAAATACTGATAAAACTGAAGGGAGAAATAGATAGCAATATAGTAATAGTTGGAGATTTCGATATTCCATTTTCAATAATGAACAAATCAACTAGACAGAAAATCAACTAAAAAACAGTAGACTGAACAACACTACAGACCAAATGGACCTAACAGACATATAGAATATTCCACCCACCAGCAGCAGCACTTCTTAAGTGCACATGAAACCCTCTCCAGGATAGAGCACATTTTAGATTACAAAACAGGTTTTAACACATTTTAAAAGACTAAAATCCGGTCAAGTATCTTTTCTGACTAAAATGGAATCCAGCTAGAAATCATTGATTTCTTTCTAGCTTCTAGAAATCATGTGAATGAAAGCGAGAAAATGTACACATGTGGAAAGCAGGCAATACACTTTCAAGCAACCAATGGATCAAAGAGGAAATCAAAAAGGAAATTAGAAAATATCTTTTAAAAATAAAACTGAAAATACAATATTCCAAAATTGATAGGCTCCTTCAAAAACATTACTAAGTGAGAAATTTATAGGGATAAATTCCCATATTAAAAAAGAAGAACGATCTAAAATAAACAGCCTAACTTTTTACCACAAGGAACTAGAAAAAAAAACAACCACTAAGCCTGAAGTTAGCAAAAGGAAGAAAACAATAAATACAGTAATAAATAAATAGCAGAAATAAACAAAATAGAGATTAGAAAAACAATAGAAAAATAAAAAATACTGAATTAATTTTTTGAAAAGAAACTAAGTTGGCAAACCTTTAACTAGACTAACTTTTTGAAAAGATAAACTAAGTTGGCAAACTTTTAACTAGACCAACAAAAGAGATTTAATAAGGAAATCAGAAATAAGAGACATTAAAATAAATTCCACAGAGATAAAAAGGATCATAAGAGATTATTTTGAACATTTATACACCAACAAATTGCAAAACCTAGAAGAAATTAGTAAATTCCCAGAAATATACAACCTAGCAAGACTGAATTACAAAGAAATAAAAAGACCAAACAGACCTATAAGTAGCAAAGAGCATAATCAATCACCAAAAATCTCCCAACAATGAAAAATACAGGACCAGATGGCTTCACTGATGAATTCTACCAAACAGCTAAAGAAGAATTAGTACCACTCCTCAATCTGTTCCAAAAACTAAAGAGGAGGAAACACTCCCAAACTCATTTAATGAGGCCAGAATTATCCTCATACAAAAGCCAAATAAAGACTCCACAGGAAAAAAGAAGTTACAGGCCAATATACCTGAAAAAATAGATGCAAAAATCCTCAATAAAATGCTAGCAAACCAAATTCAACAACACATTAAAAGAATCATATATCATGATCAAGTGGGATTTATCCTTAGAATACAAGTATGGTTCAACATACACAACTCGATTAAAGTAATACACCATATTAACAGAATGAAGGTAAAAAAAAATCATAGAATCATCTCAGTAGATGCAGAAAAAACATTTGACAACATTCAGCATCATTTCCTAAAAACAATGCTCAAGAAACTAAGTATAGAGGGAATGTACCTCAACATAATAAAGGTCATATATGAGAAGCCTACAGAAAACATAATACTTAATGGTGAAAAACTGAAGATCAGGGGGTTTTTTGCTTTGTTCTGCTAAGATTAGGAACAAAGCAAGTATGCCCACTCTCCTTACTTCATTGTAAGTCCTAGCCAGAGCATCTAGGCAAGAAAAAAATAAAATAAAAGGCATCCAAATTGGAAAGGAAGAATTAAAATTATCTGTTTGTAGATGACCTGGTCTTATATATAGAAAACCCTCAAGATTCTACCAAAAATCTTTAATAACTGAAAAATGAGTTCAATAAGGTAGCAAGACACAAAATCAACATACAAAAAGCCGTTGCATTTTTATACACTAATAATTTACTATCAGAAAAGGAAATTAAGAAAGCAATTCCATTTAAAGTAGTATCAAAAAGGAAAATATATTTAGGAATTAAAAAGGGGGAAAAGACTGCTTCTCTAATCTCACAACATTTCTGACACCAAATGTGTGGATATTTTTCCTCACAGTAAGCAATCCACCATCTCTCCAGACACCAACTGTGTGTTTTACAATTCATTTATGACACTACCTGGAGTTAATGCAGACCTCACAGGTTAAAGGCTTAGTCCATCAGACTCCCTCCCCAGCAACTTCAGACAATCCGTGAAAAAAAGAATGGTAAACTGGAGTTCATTATGATTAATAATTTTGGCTCTGTGAAAGATACTATCAAGAGAATGAAAAGACAAGACACAGACTGTGAAAGAATATTTGCAAAAGACATCTAATATAGAGCTCATACAAAATGTCAGAGTTTTGAAAAGTAAACAACAAAATAAGAAAATCAACAATACAATTTTAAAAATGGGCAAAAGATTTCAACGGACACCACACAAAAAAGATATATGGCAAATAAGCAAAAGGAAAGATGTTCCACAGTGTATGTCTTTAGAAAAATGGCAAGTTAAAACAGCAATGAGATACCACAACACATCTATTAGAATGGCCCAAATCCAGAACCTTGACAATGGGAACGTGCATTCACTGCTGATGGCAATGTAAAATGGCATAGCCACTTTGGAACACAGTTTGGCAGTTCCTACAAAACTAAACACACACTCTTACTGTATGAACCAGCAATCCTACTTTCTGTCACTTACCTAAATGAACTGAAAACTTAGTTTCACACAAAACCCTGAAGACTCATTCATAGCAGTTTTGTTCATAATTGACAAAACTTGAAAGAACCAAGATGTCTTTCAGTAGATGAATGGGTAAATAAACTGGTATTTCAAGCAATGGAATATTATTAAGTGCTAAAAGATAATGAGCGATACAGCCATGAAAAGACATAGAGGAACCATAAATGCATATTACTAAATAAAAGAAGCCAATCTGAAAAAGACTATATATTGTATGATTCTCCTTACATAATATTCTGGAAAAGGCAAAACTATGGGGGCAGTAAAAAGATCAGTGCTTGGCAAGGGTTGAAAGAAATAAATAAAAATTTTTTAAAGTGTATTGAATAAAAGGGAAGGACAAAGTTTTTATAGCTCTTGGTAAAATTCTAAATTTTTCTTCATCTAGGCAAAGTACATTTCTTGCTAGGTTTATTTTTAACAATAATGGTAACCAACACTTGTATAGTGTTTTGTTCTTAGACTTTACACGTATTAACTCATTTCATTTTACAGCAACATGATGAAATAAGTACACTGACATTCTCAGTTTACAGATGTGGAAACAGAGAGACAAATAGGTTAAATTGCTCCAGGTCCCACAGGAGCCAATCTGGGTAGCTGGGGCTCTTAGTCTCTCCTACACTGCATCACACTGCTTTTTAGGGCATTTATCTTCTTGTTATTTAAGAGGTGGGATTTTTTTTTTTCATTGTAAGATTGTTTAGAGTGTTAAATGGGTTCATACACTGAAAGCATTTACAACAACTTTGGCACATAGAAAGCATTTCAAAAATGTTAGTCATTAACATGATTATTATTAACATTCGTGTATCTTCTAAAAAGCTATCATATGTATGAAGGAAAGCCTAGATATGTCCAAATTCTCTTACTATTTTTAATAGGTTCCATGTAGATTCTCTTATGTTTTCCTGGTATCTAATTTTCAAATGGCAATTTTATTTCCTTCTTTCTTAGTGTCTCCTCCCCATTGCATTTTCTTGCCTAATTGCATTGTCTGGAGTTTCTGGAGCAATGCTAAGTAAAGGGAGTAAAAATGAGCATCTCATTTCTGTTCCTGAACTCAATCTTCATGAAAATGGGCATATGTCTACAATTGCTTTGTTAAGCATTTGGATAAGTTTTAGGGAGTGTATGTGTAAAATAGTGGCAAGAAACTATCCTTCCACTGTTATTTTACCAAAAGGTTCTTATTAAAAATGTATGTTTATCTTATCAAATATATTTTAGGCATTAATTTATCTGAAAATATACTTTTCCCCCTTTGACTAATTAAATAGATGATTCAATTAGAGAATTTATTATTCTCTAATAGAGAACCATCCTTATTTTCTTAAAATGAAATGCATTTGGTTGTGATGTCATATTCTATGAATTTATTGGTGAATTACATATTTTTTATTTTATTTTATTTTACTTTAAGTTCCAGGATACATGTGCAGAATGTGCAGGTTTGTTACATAGGTAAACAGGTGCCATGGTGGTTTGCTGCACCTATCAACCTGTCATCTAGGTTTTAAGCCCCACATGCATTAGGTATTTGTCCTAATGCTCTCCCTCCCCTTGCCCCCTACCCCCCAACAGGTCCAAGTGTGTGATGTTCCCCTCCCTGTGTCCATGTGTTCTCATTGTTCAACTCCCACTTATGAGTGAGAACACGCAGTGTTTGCTTTTCTGTTCCTGTGTTAGTTTGCTGAGAATGATGGCTTCCAGCTTCATCAATATCCCTGCAAAGGACATGATCTCATTTGTTTTTATGGCTGCATATATTCAGGACATGGGCATAGGTGAAGACTTCATGACTAAAACATCAAAAGCAACCGTAACAGAAGCCAAAATTGACAAATAGGGTCTAATTAAACTAAAGAGCTCCTGCATAGCAAAATAAACTAGCATCAGAGTGAACAGGCAACCTACAGAATGGGAGAAAAATTTTGCAATCTATCCATCTGACAAAGGGCTAATATCCAGAATCTACAAGTAACTTAAACAAATTTATAAGAAAAAAAAAAAAGCAACCCCATCAACAAGTGGGCAAAGGATATGAACAGACACTTCTCAAAAGAAGACATTTATGCAGCCAACAAACATATGAAAAAAAGCTCATTATCACTGGTCATCAGAGAAATGCAAATCAAAACCACATGGGATACCATTTCGCACCAGTTACAATAGCAAGGCTGTGGAGAAACAGGAACGCTTTTATGCCGTTGGTGGGAGTGTAAATTAGTCCAACCATTGTGGAAGACAGTGTGGTGATTCCTCAAGGATCCAGAACCAGAAATACCATTTGACCCAGGAATCCCATTACCAGGTATATAGCCAAAGGATTATAAATCATTCTACTATAAAGACACATGCACACGTATGTTTACTGCAGCACTATTTACAATAGCAAAGACTTGGAACCAACCCAAATGCCCATCAATGATAGACTGGATAAAGAAAATGTGGCACATACACACCATGGTGAATTATATTTGTTAATATACTAAGATTTTTGCCTAATAAAACTGAAATCATTCTCTACTTTTTTTTTGGGGGGGGGTGTTATGTTATGCCAACTTTAAAAAATAAATTCAAAAGTTAAAGTTTTCACTGTTCTCTGTGTTCTATTCTCTATGTTTGGAAACAGTAATAACATAACATTAGCTCTTTCTATTCATTGAAAGTTTAAGAGATTTCCCTTGTGAAGTTATCTGGGTTTGATTTTTCTTGTGCAGATAAATCTTTGAAAGTTTTTTTATTTTGCCCATGATTATTGGTTCTATTTAGGTTTTTTTCCTCTCTTTTGGGGTAATTTTTGGCTATTTACATTTCCCTAGGAAGAAACCATTATTTATATCCAGTTTTCAAATTTTGCCTGGATTTTAAAATGTAGTCTCTTATGTTTTGTTATTAACTTTATTTGTATTTCTCTTGTCTTATTTCTAAATTTGCTTGTTTGTGCATTCTTTCTTTTTCCATAATTAATATAGATTTACCTGTTTAATTTTTAAACTGTCAGCCACAGATTGGTTTTATTTATTAGATCCAGTCTTTTTCTCAATGCCATGATTTGAATAATTTATTTTCCATTTTTTATGATATATTTAAGACTATAAATGTTTATCTACAGTAATATTTTTTCTAATAGGTTTTTATGATTATTTTATTTAAGAAAATGTGAGATTCTGGTTTGAATTTCCTCATTGACCTAAATTTAGCTTAAGAGTTTTTCTTTGTTCTTTAATTTTTTAGTTACCAAGTTCTTGGGATTTTTGTTGCTTGATTCTCTTTTTACTATTTTATGCTTTATAGCCACGCAGTTAAGAGAGTGAGGTCTGTATTATTTCTACTTATTAGAATTTGTTGAGGTTTTTTTTTAATGTTCTAATATATTATCATGGCACTTGGGGAAAAGGTCTATTTTCTGTTTCATCAGTATCTGGAGTATGTTATACATTTATTAGATTCTCCTTACGTTAATCAGATTCACTATATGCTTACCTCATTCTCTCCAAAGTCATGTCATGTGTTGAAAGGGGTAAGGAAATGTCGCATCTCACTGTGCCGTCTATTGCTCCTTGTTTTCCTTCATTTTTTGTCATATATATGTTCATCCTATAGTGTCTGGATTTTTAACAGTTACCATTGCAAAGTACCACTCTTTCTGTTCTATTACCTTTTTACTTGTAATTCAGCCTTGGTTTTAATGATTGCTGTTTTTCTTATTTACTATATTTTGCTTTATAGTCTCTGTTTCCTCTTTCGATGAAAATTTTTTCCCCCTTTCTGATAGTTTACAGGTTATAATCTTTCTTTTTTTAGTTTCTGTAGTGGTTATCACTTTAGACGGTACTCCATTAAATGCACTCTACTAGACATCTTTTTCAAAGAAAGAAAGAACAATAATCATTTAACTACTGAGGGTAATTCTACCCACTTTTCCACTCCATGATCATATGCCCTGGAAGGAGGAAGAGCATGTGGGAGATGGCAATCTGTTGTTCCCACATGTTGGATTTGGTACTGGTATTTTTGGATATAAGTTCTTTACACAACATGGACCCTAAAGGGAAGCCCACAACTCCAGCTGTGGTTCAAGAAAGAAAAGGCCATATTTTAAGGCTGGTAAGAAAATGTGTCGAGATGAACTTCTCAGGAAATACGAGATTGCTTTCCAACACAGCACCTTCTGTATGGATTTTCAAAACCATCTTGACTACAGGAGATTACAGTGGACATTGTGGCTGCTTCCTCAAAGTCCATTTCCCATTCTCTTGGTAGCTCTCATTTGGGAACCCACTCAGCATGGGCATAGTCCGGGCACAGTAAATGTTGGCCTGTTTCCAGTTCCAGGAGCGAGACATGTTACTCACACAGAAATCAATTGATAAGTATTGATAATCACCTTCATCACAGTGCACATAACCCATGCATTCCAATAAGATAAAAGAAGGATTTTTCTGAGAAATTCTTGGAAAAAAAATAGTTCCTCATTTTTTTGAAAGAGGTGAAAGGAATGACATTCTCTCTTGATCCTTGGATTTGGATTAGGAACTATATGATCCCAGATATTGCTGTCAGGCATCTTGCAGTCATACCTGGGAGCCCCCTCTTAGCATGCAGCTGTTTTTGAGGAAGAAAGGGAAAAAGAAGAAAACGAACCAATTCTGGACAACATTGTTGTGTCCCTGAGTCAGATCAGTCATGGTGTGTTCACAGTATGTGGTTTTTCAGTTATGTGAGTCAGCAAGTGTCATTGCTGAAGTCTGATTGAACTTATCTTTATTCTTTTGCAGCCAAATGCATCCTGAAACTTGGTTTCTTTGTATGGCTGTCCTGAGAACTCATCCTAGCCGTAAGATGTGGTTCCATTCTAACTCTAGCTCTTCATTTAAAAACTTTCAGACAGAGAATTATCTATTAGCTCCATGTTTATGCAAAATAAGAAAATTCATTCACTTACACTTTTCTCACACCTTTATTCCTCTTCCTCCCAGTTTTAGTCAGAATTGGTGAGAATATTAACCACTATATAGGTATATACATACGTATACGTATGTATATATACGTATATACGTATACGTATGTATATATACGTATATACGTATACGTATGTATATATACGTATATACGTATACGTATGTATATATACGTATATACGTATACGTATGTATATATACGTATATACGTATACGTATGTATATATACGTATATACGTATACGTATGTATATATACGTATATACGTATACGTATGTATATATACGTATATACGTATACGTATGTATATATACGTATATACGTATACGTATGTATATATACGTATATACGTATACGTATGTATATATACGTATATACGTATACGTATGTATATATACGTATATACGTATACGTATGTATATATACGTATATACGTATATACGTATGTATATATACGTATATACGTATATACGTATGTATATATACGTATATACGTATACGTATGTATATATACGTATATACGTATACGTATGTATATATACGTATATACGTATACGTATGTATATATACGTATATACGTATACGTATGTATATATACGTATATACGTATACGTATGTATATATACGTATATACGTATACGTATGTATATATACGTATATACGTATACGTATGTATATATACGTATATACGTATACGTATGTATATATACGTATATACGTATACGTATGTATATATACGTATATACGTATACGTATGTATATATACGTATATACGTATACGTATGTATATATACGTATATACGTATACGTATACACACACATATATACGTATATACATATATACATATATAGTGGTTAACACGTTTATATGTATATATATAGTGGTTAACATTTTTACATGTATATTAATATTGTATAGTTTCCTTTCAAAGTTAGTGATATACATGTTTTCCTGAAACCATAGTTCTCACTTTTTCCCCCTTAGACCTATATTAAGATAGAGTGGATTCTCATACCAGTGTTTTTATAGTCCACCTTCATCTTCTTGATTTCTTCTTTTTTCCCGAGTTTAGCTCCTCGATGGCTAAATTTCCTTATAAATTAGATTATCCATAACATTTTGTATTGGTCGGGCATGGTGGCTCATGCCTGTAATCCCTGCACTTTGGGAGGCCAGGGCAGGTGGATCACCTGAAGTCAGGAGTTCAAGACCAGCCTGGCCAACATGATGAAACCTCGTGTCTACAAAAAATCCAAAAAGTTAGCCAGGCATGGTTGTGGGTGCCTGTAATCCCAGCTACTCGGGAGGCTGAGGCAGGAGAATTGCTTGAACCTGGCAGGCAGAGGTTGCAGTGAGCTGAGATTGTGCCACTGGACTCCAGCCTGGGCAACAAGAGTGAAACTCCATCTCAAAAAAAAATATATATATATATATATATACACAATATATATAGTATTGAGGTTGCCAGATTTAGCAAATAAAAATACAAATCTTTCAGTGAGGTTCAAATTTTAGATAAATAGTGAATCCATACAAAATACGGGACACACTTATCCTAAAATATTTATCTGAAATTCAAACTCAGCTGAGTGTCCTCTATTTTATCTGGAAAGCCTACTTTGTGTGAATTATATTCTCTGAGTTTCTGATTTTGTGGACATGCCAGACTGTTGCCTTTTATATCTGACTAACAACTCAGCTGATCTTAAAAGTTCTTCAGCCACTTTTTAAACGTTTCAGAATCCTATAGATGTGGTTTCACTATCTCCAGACAGTGAACATTTTTATGGAGAGTACGAGGCTGTTTAAGTCCCTACTTCTACTCCCTCATTCCCTACCATAAGTGACTTAGTTTTTCTGGCTGGATGCTTATGGAATTCTTTCTTTAACCTTGAAGCTCAGGAAATTCTTAGGCTGTGTTTCACTAGAAATTGTTTGTTCTAATTTTTTTTCTCTGGAACACAGTAGGCCCTTTCAATTGCAGATTCAATTCTTTTTTTCAATTCTTTTTTCTGTATATCTATAAATATTTTTCTATTGCTTTTTTTATTCTTCATGTTACATCATTACCTTTCCTGCCTATTTATTATCTACCCTCTAACTACTTTTCATCTCTGCTTTCTCTATTTTTAAATTTTCTTTAATTTTTGTAGGTACATAGTAGGTGTAAATATTTATGGAGTACATGAGATACATCGATACAGGCATGCAATGCATAATAATCACATCAGGGTCAATGGGGTATCCATCACCTCAAGCACTTCTCTTTTGTGTTACAAACAATCCAATTATACCCTTTAGTTATTTTAAAATGTACAATTAAATTATTTTTTACTATAGTCACCCTGTTGAGTTATCAAATACTAGATCTTATTCTTTCTTTCTATTTTTTGTACCCATTAACCATTCCCACTTCTCCTCCATCCCCCTCCCTGCCAACTACCTTTTCAAAGTTCTGGTAACTATTCTTCAACTCTCTATGTCCATAAGTTCAATTATTTTCATTTTTAGCTCCCACAGATAAGTGAGAACATGTGAAGTTTGTCTTTCTGTGCCTGGCTTATTTCACTTAACATAATGACCTCCAGTCCCACCCAATGACAGGATCTCATTGTTGCAAATGACAGAATCTCATCCTTTTTATGGCTGAATAGTCCTCCATTGTGATATGTATCACATTTTCTTTATGCATTCATCTGTTGACAGACACTCAGGTTACTTCCAAAACCTGGCTATTGTGAACAGAGCTGCAATAAACATGGGAGTACAGGTATTTCTTTGATATTCTGATTTCCTTTCTTTTGGGTATATACCTAGCAGTGGGATTGCTGGATCATATGGTAACTCTATTTTTAGTTCTTTGAGTAACCCCCAAACTGTTCTCCATAGTGATTGTACTAATTTACATTCCCACAGTGTGCAAGGGTTTCCTTTTCTACACATTTTTCTCAGCATTTGTGATTGCTTGGTTTTTGGATAAAAGCTGTTTCAACTGGGGTGAGATGAGATGATATTTCCTTGTAGTTTTGATTTGCATTTCTCTGATGACCAATAATGTTGAGCACCTTTTCATATACCTGCTTGCCATTTGTATGTCTTCTTTTGAGATATGTTTATTCAGATTTTTTTGCCCATTTTTAAATCAGATTATTAGGGGTTTTTTTCCTATAGAGTTGTTTGAACTCCTTATATATTCTGGTTATTAATCCCTTGTCAGATGGGTAGTTTGCAGATATGTTCTCCCATTCTGTAGGTTGTCCCTCCACTTTGTTGTTTCCTTTGCTATATGCAGAAGGCTTTTAACTTGATGCAATCCCACTTGTCTATTTTTGTTTTGGTTGCCTGTGATTGTGGGGTATTGCTCAAGAAATTTTGCTCAGCCCAATGTCCTAGAGAATTTCCTCCAATGTTTTCTTGAAGTTTTAGTTTAGTTTTCATAGTTTTAGGTCTTCAATTTAAGTCTTCAATCCATTTTGATTTCATTTTTGTACATGGTGTGAGATAGGGGTCTAGTTTCATTCTTCTGCACATGGATATCCAGTTTTTTCAGCATCATTTATTAAAGAGGCTGTCTTTTCCCTAATGTATATTCTTGGCACTTTTGTCAAAAATGAGTTCACTGTAGTTGTATGGATTTGATGATTGGCTCTCCATTCTGTTCCACTGGTCTATGTATCTGCTTTATGCCAGTACCATGCTGGTTTGGTTACTGTAGCTCTGTAGTATAATTTGAAGTCAAGTAATGTGATTCCTTCAGTTTTGTTCATTTTGTTCAGGGTAGCTTTGGTTATTCTGGGTCTTTTGTGGTTCCATATAAATTTTAGGATTGTTTTTTCTATTTCTGCTAAGAATGTCATTGATATTTTGATAGGGATTGCACTAACTGTAGATTGCTTTAGGTAGTATGAACATTTTAACAGTATTGATTCTTTCAATCCACGAGCATGGAATATCTTTCCATTGTTTTGTGTCCTCTTCAATTTCATTCATCAGTGTTTTATAGTTTTCATGTAGAGATCTTTCAGTTCTTTGGTTAAGTTAATTCCTAGGTATTTACTTGTGGCTATTGTAAATAGGATTACTTTTTAAATTTCTTTTTCAGATTGTTCAATGTCAGCACATAGAAATGCTACTGATTTTGTGGATTAATTTTGTATCCTGCAACTTGACTGAATTTGTTTATCAGTTCTTATAATTTTTTGGTAGAGTCTTTAGGTTTTTTCATATCATTAGCAAAGATAATTTGATTTATTCCTTTCCAATTCAAATGTCCTTTATTTCTTTCTCTTATAGAATCACTCTAGCTAGGACTTCCTCTTCTTTTTCTTTATATTAGTGATTCCATTTCAGCTATGTCTATCTTTCTTTCTGTTTGTAATGTGTTTATTGTCTTCCAATGGTTCTCCCCACCCTTATTTTTAATCCCCCATGTATTTCTTTAGTTTGCAGTTTCCCCTTTTTATCTAATCTTGTTGTTTTATTACATTATTTATTCCTTGTTTCATAAGTTTTTTTGGTCTGTTTAAATTCTTTTAGAGGAGTAAGAATTTGTTGCAGAATTTTAGTCATGTTTCTTTGAGTACAAGTTGGAATGGATTTTTCATCAGCCTTTTTCAGGCTAGATAGCTTTTGTGGGTGTAAGGGGTAGGGAAACTCACTGTGTTTTTGCATGGCCACCAATGTGATTTCTATTCATCTTATTCACCTTGGCTTTAGGAAGCTCCGTGTGGACTTTCTCTAATGTGGAAGTGTGTTTTTTTATTTGCTTGATGACAGGGTTTGGTGCTGGGAAGAAGAAGGGGAAAATTATCTGGCACCACTGACCATAAGAGAACTTAGTGTCTGTTATTTTTTATGGTACATTTGTAAAAATTTCTATGCTAATATTCCCTCTATCTAGTTAGGGAGACAGCTCATGTCCATTAATGGTACCCTTATGCCTGAGAATTTTTCCCCAAATTTAGCAAATGCCATCAAGTCTTCATCTCTGATAGAAAGAATCCTGAGCATATCCTCTATCAGTTTATTGCCTCTTCTCATAACTGGAGCCACTTCCACTCCCTTAAGAGGCAAATGGCAGAAAAGGTGGGAGAAATGTCTTGGTGTTAACTTGCACTGCTAATGAACAGGTTAACTTGCAGGGGGCTTTGCCAATGCTTTTTCACATGCATGGGCACTTCTTCCATGGCTCTTGAATTGTTTCTTTTCTCTTTGCATTCTGATAAATCTCAGTTCATTGTGAGAAATAATTACCTCTGGGATATTTGCCTGCCCTTCTCCCATCCAGGTAAAACCAGCATAGTTAATCCTGGCAGTTATATTTTGTCAGTCTCTCTCGATTCACAGTTTCATCATGGCAGTCAGAAAGAACTTCCATTCTGAAGAAACTTGTTTCATGCTTAGTTGGTTGATTTATTCTTCATCTAGATCACCTTTTTATTCTTCTTAATGAACTTCCGTGGTTTGGGGCATACCCGTGATATTTTGTTGTTGTTGTTACTTCTTCCCTCCATATGGTTAAGGTGTGGTTGTTAGATGTTGACTCCCATAGTGGTATTATAGGAATTATTAAGAAATTATTTCAGGCAGACAGGAAAAGGAGTCCTTGGGAAGTTTTGTTTCTCTTTAAAGCAGCTCCAGAAATGTTTCTTATCTAGAAGGAAAGCCCTGGCTCTAGAGCCAGGCTGGCAACCTTCAATATGCAAATGCCGGCCATTAGAAACTGCGGCCACCCAAACACGGCAATTCCACCCTCTTCTCCTTGCCCTTGCTCCCACGCACGCCTGGCAACATGGCCGCCTCCACATATCCCCACGTGTGTAGAACATCATGGTGCCTTGTATTTGCGCATTAAAAGGCTAGGGTGGGAGGGCCAGTTTTTTCCCGGGCTAGGTGAGTTACATGCCTGGTCAAACCAATCCCCTGAGCCCTATGCAAATCAGACACCACCTCTTCCACCCGCATATAAGCAGCCACGTTTCTGTCGCACTCGGGGTTTCCTCTCTTGGCTTTGGAGCCCCGCTCCCTCTGTCTCTGTACAGGGGAGCTTCTTCCTTCTTTCTTCTCCCTTCTTTCTTGCCTATTAAACTCTCCACTCTTTAAAAGCACTCCACGTGTGTCTGTGTTGTTTTATCCAATTCAGGGTGATATAAGAGCCCTGGTGTCTGATGAGAGCACTCATCAGAGCTTTATCAGTGGCCGGTTTCTCTGTTTCAACAGAAAACAACATCTGACATCCACGGCCTAGTTGTGCTAACTCAGACTGGGGGCTGGGAGGTTTCGCAGTGACTCCATAGCCAATTAAGTACTTAGAAATTCACGGTTTATTGGCAGGCTTTCACACACCAGCAATCATGGAAATATACTCAATACACACAGGTGGTAATGAGAGAGGGGAAAGGAAGCACAGGGCGCAACTGAGGAGATCAGCAGGCCGACAAACCAATGGGAAAGTCCGGGTTTTCACCAAATAGGAGATTTTCACCCTAACCGGGATAGGGGTCACTGGTCTTCTCCCAGCAGAGCTTGCAGCAGATAGGAAGCCTCAGAGTTCTTGGGAGGAGTTCCTGAGGCGTCTGGTCATGGTCAGTTTCTTTGCTGTTTTTATGGCCCTTTTCAGGAGTGTCTAAAGCCATTATCTTCGGCTGCCTTTTGGCTTTACTTTCTTGTCAGGTCTCCAGGGTGTCTGGCCACAGCAGGTGTCATCTTATCACCATACATGTGCTTATCACTCTGAGGGGTCAGCCATTTCACTGGAGGCTGAGTCACTTGTCGTAAGTGAGATATTTAAGATCAGATTTTGAGACATTTAAGATCACAAAGCATCATTATATATCAATGACACTTTCCAAGATTATGGATGTGAGACTACCCACTCTTTGACACAAGGGCTACTTATTTTTTTTATATTTCAAAAACGTACGTTTTGTTCTTTTGTTGGAGTGGGAGAGGAAAGTTTACAAACACTGCTTCTAAGCAGCCACCTTTTTCTAGTATAATAGTTCTGGGATTTGCTCAAATTAAGGGCACTCAAAGGACTTTTACTTACTTTGATTATTTTTAATTAAACACTAATTCACCTTAGAGGAAATACTTAATGAATATATGTTAAATAACTGAATGGCGAAGAAACAGTTTCATGGAGAAAAAACTATGGTGAAAATCAAGGACACAGCGACTAAGCTAAATTAAAGCTACCAAAGAAATTCACTGTCCGTGAAATGCTGATAACAAAGAACAACAATGAAGAAAGAAAAATGACGATGAGGAAACTTTGCTGGCCTCAAAGATAATATTCAAATTAATATCTCAATTATTCCAACTCTTTGTGAAGCTGGGAAATTCTCTTAACATCTCTAAGCCTCAGTTTTCTTTAAAGTGGAGATAATAAAAATGCCTACATCATAGCCTCGTCTTTAGGGTCAAATGAGATAAAATATACAGTTCAACATAGTTTGTGACACATCCAATAGATGTCAGCTAATGCAAATTAATGAAAAGTAAATGAAAGTATTGTCATTTCAATTATGTCTTTGAAAAAAATCAAAGGGAAAAGACAACCGTTGCAAATTATGACATCCCTGTTCTTTTATCCTTAAGTATGTGTTCAAGGTCTCACAAGTGTATTATTGTGTCAACCAGACTTTGTGTCTTAACCATCTTTTCCCTTCAATCTGCCTAGCAAAGGATCTGGTGCTTACATACAAAAAATGCTCCTTGATTGCATCTATTGGATCAACAAATAAATGGATTTAGGATCACCAGGCACAAAAAACAAGGCACTAACCCCAGGACTTGATGAATAAAAACTGATTTGATGCCTACATTTTTGCATTGATTGTGAAACCAGGGAGAAATAACTATTCTCCTAGATTCTGAGTCAACAGAGATTCAGGGCACTTGAAATAGCTTAACAATTTAGACGGAAACTGCAACCACAATGTCAGACCTCCCTCAGGGCATTTAGACTGTTGACAACCAACCACAATGTCAGACCTCCCTCAGGGCATTTCGACTGTTGACAACCAACATGCAGAAGTTTACAAACAATCCCCATAAAATGAGGAGTCCTAATACAAGGTCCAGTGGGGGTGGGCGAAATGGGGTACACAGAGCAGACATTAACATTCTTGAAAAATGAAACAAGGGAAGTGGGTGGAGTATTAAAGAAATCAGCACAACCAATTACAGAAGCCCAGAAGTACCAGAGTAAAAACAAATATTAATATTATCAACAACAGAAATAATGATAACAAGCATTCACATAGCATTTACTGCGTACCAGATCTTATTATAAACAGCTAATAGCTATTTCTTTATTTAAATCTGTTTCTATATCTTTATCTATTCATTTAATCCTTTCAAAAAAAATTATAGATGAGGACAACTAAGGCATAGAGAAGAATCAAGTGCCCAAATCACACACCCAATAGCCAAGTAAACTTGAGATCATGTTAGCTTTTTCCAGGAGCCAAGTTACGATTAGAGCCTCCTACTGTCACACTTAGATTTACGCTGAGGATCAGAAGAAACCACTGAGATGTTTGACCAAAAAAGTCAGATGATGAAAAACCTGGCAGTGGTGTTTGGGATGGACTGAGGAATAAAGAGATTGGGAAAGGAAGGACTATGATGGTACAATATCACAAAAGGATGAGGGTAGATTAGGACCAGCCCCTTCCCCAGGCTAGGACTCAATTTTCTCTTCTGTGAACTCGGTGCATTGGACTACATGTTCCCTGAGGACCGATTAACTGTTAATTATTTTGTAATTTAATGAGAGTAAAAGAAAGCACTATAATAGAAAAATATCGGTTTTTGCTAGAAAATTATGTATTTATAAATTATTTCTATATATACACATCCATATATATAAGTATACATATATGTATATACATGCGTGTATATAAGTATGTGTGTGTTTATGCTTTGTATATATAATTTCTAGCCCTCATGAAATACATTTTAGTAACCTGAGAGAGCTTAGTTTGCAGAAAGATTTGGTATGCATGGGATGTGAGGTTATAGAGAAAATAAATGACTCAGGCCAGAACTAAATAAGTTGACTCAAAAAAAAAAGGGAGAGAGATGAGGAGGCATCCTGAGGCAGGATGGTGGACGGCAGCTCTCGAGCAGCAGGTAGGCTGTGGAAGGCAAGGGTCCAGGGCCAGAAGACTGGCAGCTGGTGGTCCAATATGAATTGAAGAAAAGAAAGAAAATTGTCTAATGAGAACTTTAATTATGCTGTTTGTTGGGAGCTATGCTATGTCTCCTCCGTCTTCTCAGGAGTGATTTTTTAAAATATGTGATATAATGTACTGATTAGGGAGTAGGGACCCTTGAGCTAGAATACCTAGGTGGATTCCTCCTCTTTCTCTTATTAGCTGTGTGACCTGGGGTTCCTCAGCAATTCAATGTTAAGGAATATTTCCACCCTCCATCCACTAGCACACACTTCTCTAATGCCTGGCTTTCATATCCCATTTTGAATCCATCAAGTTCTGCAGGTCTTAGCTTTTTTATGTATGTGTGACAGAGTCTCACACTCTGTTGCCCAGGCTGGAGTGTAGCGGCTCGATCTTGGCTCGCTACAACCTCCACCTCCTGGGTTCAAGCAATCCTCCTGCCTCAGCCTCCCTAGTAGCTGGGATTACAGGCATGCGCCACCATGCCCGGCTAATTTTTGTACTTTTAGTAGAGATGGGGTTTCACCATGTTGGCCAGGCTGGTCTCAAACTCCTGACTTCAGGTTATCCACCCGCCTCGGCATCCCAAAGTGCTGGGATTACAGGTATGAGCCACCTCGCCCAGCCCTGGTCTTAGCTTCTGAATATCTCTCGGGTGTATTCCCTTCTCACCTTCTCCACTAGCACTGCCTTACCCAAGCCAGTTAGCTGCTGTATTGCCTTGGGAAAGTTATTCTCTTTGTGCCTTAGTGTCCTCATCTATAAAGTAAGCATACTATGTACTGTCTTTGATCATTTGTGTTGATATAAAGGAATAGCTGAGGTTTTGGGTAATTTGTAAGTAAAAAAGGTTTACTTGGCTTATGGTTCTGCAGGCTGTATGGGAAACATGGTGCCAGGATCTGCTTCTAGAGTGCGCTTCAGGATGCCTCCATTCATGGTGGAAAGTGAAGTGGAGCCAGCATCACACAGCAAGATGAAGGAAGACAGAGGAGGGAGGTGCCAAGCTCTTTTTAACAATCAGTTCTTGCAAAAACTAATAGAATGGGAACTCACTCATTAACACAAGGATGGCACCAAGCCATTCATGAGGGATCCGCCCCATGATCCAAACATCCCCCTTTAGACCACACCTCAAACACTGGGGATCAAATTTCAACATGAGATTTGGAAAGGACAAAGATCCAAATTATATTACCTAACTCAAAGAACTTTATGAAGATTTAATACATTTCCGCTTGTATTAGTCAGAGTTCTCCAGAGAAACAGAATCAATAGAGAGATATGTATAAGAATAAATTTATTATAGAATTGGCTCACATGGTATGAAGACCTAGAAGTCCCATAATATGTCATCTACAACTGGAGAACCAGGAGAGCCAGTGGTGTAATTCAGTCTGAGTTTTAACGCCCAAGAACCAGAAGTACGAATATCCAAGGCCAGGAGAGGATGAACGTCCCAGGTCAAGAAGAGAGAGTGAATTTTCCTTTCCCTAGCCTTTTTGTTCTACAGGGCCCTTGACAGATTGGAAGATGCCTCCCCATATTAGTAAGGATAGGCCTTCTTGACTTAGTCTACCAATTCAAATATTCACCTCTTTCAAAAACACCCTCACAGACACACCCAAATATAATATTTTATCAGATATCTGGGCATCCCTTAGCCCAGTCAAGCTAGCATATGAAATTAGCCATCACAATGCTAAAAAGAATTTAGAACAGTCTCTAATGCATAGTAAGAGATAAAAATATATTAGCCCAAATAAGCTTTCTAAGGTTCCACTGTCTCCACTTTTCTCCTGCTTGAATCCATTTTCTGCACTGAAGCCAGGATGCTCTTTTCCCATGTCAGTTTTGACTCAGTGTCCGCCTTACTTAATTTTTTTTCTGGCATCCTCCTTGTGCTTAGGGAATGAAAATCTTTGCCCAGTGTGGCTCCACCTCTTTCCAAGTTCACCTCTCACTGTGCTCCACCCTTGCTCTTGATCTATCACCCCTCCAATCTCCTGCCAGGTCCTGGGATATACCCCACGTTTCTTCCTGCCACTTGCTTTGTTTTTGTGGCCCCACTGCCTGGAATGCTTTCCCATCTCCTCTCCTCCTGTCCCATCCTTCGGATCTTCCTCACTTCTTGGGGAGGTCCACTCTGATGCTTGCCCATCTGCCTCAAATCGAAGTCAGTTTCTCTTGTGCATACACTCTCTCAGGATCACATTCTGCACTTACCTCATTCATTCAAACTTTAAAAAAAAAAATCAGTCTTTCCAATGAGACTGAAATGATAACACGGGGGGGGAACCCTCAGAACTGTATGTTCAGTATGAATTTTCTCATAACCCAAACGAGATGCTTCCTAAAGTTCCGTGTCCTCCCCTTGCTTCTCATACCTCATGTTTACCTTTCTCAGAAAAAAATAAATTTCTACTCAAATCTCCACTGTGAGCCTTTGTATCAAGCTTTCTAGATACTCCACCCTATATCCACCCAGACTGGTCATATGCCAAAAGTCATGGCCTGTTCCCCGGCAGCACTTGTCTTCAAATCTACGTTATTCAAGCTATAAAAGGCTCCAGGGGATGGGAGCAAACATTTCACAGCCTTGACACTTCAAGTCCTGCAGAATAGTCTGTTCTTATGTGTATGCATATGGAGGAGGGGATGGGCAAGGGTGAAGGGCACTTCAGAAGGAGCAGCTGAAACTCTGGGAGGCTGAGGCATGTGAACCACCTGAGGTCAGGAGTTCAAGACCAGCCTGGCCAAAATGGCGAAACCACATCTCTACTAAAAATACAAAAATTAGCCAGGTGTGACGGCGGGCGCCTGTAGTCCCAGCTACTCGGGAGGCTGAGGCAGGAGAATAGCTTGGACCCAGGAGGCGGAGGTTGCAGTGAGCCAAGATTTGGCTACAGTACTCCAGCCTGGGTGACAGAGCGAGACTCTCTCTCAATAATCATAATCATCATCATCATCATCATCATCATCATCATCATCATCATCATCAAGAAGGAGCAGCTGGAGATAGAGGAAGCATCTCTAGCCCTTTCATTTCCAAGATGACTCACAGACTTTCTTTTCATCCTCTAATTATCTAGAAAGTAACTTTTTTTTTTTTTTTTGAGACGGAGTCTTGCTCTGTCGCCCAGGCTGGAGTGCAGTGGCGCATTCTCGGCTCACTGCAAGCTCCGCCTCCCAGGTTCACACCATTCTCCCGCCTCAGCCTCCCGAGTAGCTGGGACTACAGGCGCCCGCCGTCACGCCTGGCTAATTTTTTGTATTTTTAGTAGAGACAGGGTTTCACCGTGTTAGCCAGGATGGTCTCGATCTCCTGACCTCGTGATCCGCCCGCCTCAGCCTCCCAAAGTGCTGGGATTACAAACATGAGCCACCGAGCCCGGCCTCCAGAAAGTAACTATTTAATCACATACGTTACCACCACGACTACCATCACAAACTAGCACCACCTCCCAAGAACAAGCATTAACTCTCAGATAGATTACAGTCGAAACCAGAAATCACAAACTGGAAGTCCCTTGGCCAAATCCAACACACAGTTTGCATGAAAAAATTATAAAATTGCACGTGAAAATCTAAATTTCCAGATGCCTCAGAAAAAAATGAAAAATGTTGATTGTTCTGGAGCTAAGCAATGGCAGCCCCTTTGCATAAGCCAGGTTCTCTGCAGCATGCCATGGTCTCAGCCACTCCTTTTCATCTGAAAACAGCCTGCAATGCGCGTTGGCTTTACCTGCCTGTCCTCTGCAAGTGGCTGAGTTTTTTAGCCTTACTCTTACTCCAAAGGTGGAGGAGAGCTATTTTCCCATTTCCTTCTAAGTTTTTAAGGCCATACCACTCACAATGGAGTTAGTACTTTCCACTGTTGCACAGAACTGATACGGTCCTTTGCTTATCCTTTTTCTCATTCCCTTTTATATTGTACTCCTGGAGACTGGCAAGGAATAGACAATGGTCCCTTGCTGAGTCTCATATCTCTTAATAGCAACTCCTTAGCTTCAAAAATGTGGTTTGAGTTGTAAAATTACTACTTATAAGGTCCAAGCTAAATTCTAAAATTAGGCTCATCCTTCCCCCGAGATGATTCTGGTTGCACAACAGAATATAGATTGGTGGGGAATGACTGGAGGCTGGTTAAGGGAGAAGTTAGGAGGCTGCTTTCATGAAGACAAGCGAGGGGTTGAGGGGCTGAGCTCCAGAAGTGCCCACAGGAAGAAGAGAAGGGGATAGATACTATGGGTTTGCTATCAAGATGACAGCAGTACTGTCCACTCTCTGTGATGACGACACACCAAGTGACTGTCATCACATCCCGTATTTACAATATTTTTTCCCCCAGCAGATTTTAATAATTATTCTTCCTCTCTTTTCTTGGACCTAAACACATGTTTTTAAAATCTGTGTGTCTATAATATAATGAAAACATTTACAGGCTCAATTTAGACTTGAATGAAAACTATGACTTTGGCCTCCAACCAACTAGCTAAATAACCATAGCAATCAAAATCCAATTTAGGGGCAAGACAGTGACTATAAGTTGTAGTTAAATTAAACACAGAATCTGGCTCTTATGAAAGAGAGAGAGAAAAAAAAGTTCTACTAAACAGCCTGACAGTATTTTTTATCCTAGTCTTGTTCTTCCTAGCAGAACACAGCTAATGTAAGTATAAGTCCACTTTCAAAATTTTACAATGAATGAACACTATTCTCTACTCCAACTAAAACAGGCTTGGAGAGGAAATAGTGGGCATTTAATCAATATTTGTTGAAAGAAGTAGAGAAAAGAAGAAAGGCAGAGAAAGAACTAAGAAACATAGGAGGCCTCCAGCTATAAGTTCTTCTTCCTGGAGAAATGAGAGTCTTGAAAACTAGTCTTTGTTAAGAAATAAAAAAGATTACAAACTGCCAAAAGTTCCTCTGACATTTTAAAAGCAGAGTTTGGAGATACAAATATCAAGTTTTACTATAATTCATGAGTAGATAAAACTCAATACTCTGTGAGAGAAGTACCCGCTCTGTCTAAGGAGGAAGTGAAGAAAGGGTATACAGCTGCAGGTGGAAGCAGTACAGGGAAGGAGAGGAACAAAAAGTCAGACATATGAGTCACGACCATCTTCTTGAGTTTAAAATGATCATCAAATAATTAATAGGGGAAAAAAAGGTGAATTTTGAGGGGAATTCCAGAGCAGGGCAGTTTGTTCCTCACTTCTCTGGCCACATACTAGGACCATTTTAAGCCTCATTTAAAATGCTTCATATTTAACTGGTGCCACAGCAACGTGGAGCCCAGGAGCTGAGGTGGCCATCTCTGCAAGGGGCTTGGAGGTAGACTTTGGGTCTTCCATACTTGATATGTGGTGTGGAGGAGATTTAGAGTGTCTTAGAAGCTCTTGTGAATGAGTGGGTTTCAAGAGGCTGGAAATACCAGTGGATTATTAACAGAGGGGCCAGAACAGAATACAAAACCTTCATGAGCATAGTTGAGGAGGAAGATATCAATAGTCAATGTGAGCATGCTGTTGCAAAAGGCCAGATGGGCTTGGACTGTGTGACTAGACATGGATGTGAGTGCCCAGGGATTAGACCAGACCAGTCAAGCCAGGGCAGCGACCACCGTGGGTTCAGAGACGATTATAGATTCAAGGCCCCCTGTCTCACTGCCATGAGGACCCATTAACTTCCCATTATTCCCATATGTTAAGTTGACCAGAAGAGAGAAGTGAAGATAGTTGTAAGAAGATGAACAGGAAAACGTTGGAAGACATCGCTTTCCCCAAAGAGCTCACTTTTAACTGAAAAGGGCTGCCTAAATCCCCCCAACATAATCAGTGGCAATAAAAACTCAAAAACAGGTATAGATACGCATATACAGAATGATTTGAAACATGGAAAATATAGATTGTAAATGTCTGACTTTGCTAAAAAAAAATCAGATGATGATTAAAGGTAGATTATTTCAGAAACAGGAAAAAAATTAAGAAAGCACTGTTTTCTTCCATCATCAACGGATGACAGGAAGCAAAATGCAAAAAAAAAAAAAAAAAAGCTTAAGAGACAGGAAGAAATGTTTGTTTTGATCTTAATGACATAAGCTTGCCTCATTTATCCTCAGCACAATCAATATATTGTAGGATGAGAATAGTATGAGAATACCAAATTAAGATGAGGAAACAGAAGCTCTTGACCAGGAACTTAAAGCTAAGGGATAGGTCTGCATAGCACCCCACATACCAGTAGGAAACAGATGGGACCATCAGCGGGATTAAGAGATGGAGCGGTGGCTCACGCCTGTAATCCCAACACTTTGGAAGGCCAAGGTGGGCGGATCACGAGGTCAGGAGATCGAGACCATCCTGGCTAACACAGTGAAACCCCGTCTCTACTAAAAAAATACAAAAAATTAGCTGGGCGTGGTGGCAGGCACCTGTAGTCCCAGCTACTCAGGAGGCTGAGGCAGGAGAATGGCGTGAACCCGGCAGGCAGAGCTTGCAGTGAGCCGAGATCACGCCACTGCACTCCAGCCTGGGCGACAGAGCGAGACTCCATCTCAAAAAAAAAAAAAAAAAAAAAAAAATGGAGATGGAGAAGGTTAGTCACCTGGAGACCAGCAACAGTGAGAAGCTGTTAACATCTCTTGACCAAAAGGGACAATGGGAGGGAATTGTGTGGGAGAGGCTAAAGAAGGTGGAGGTATGGAAGAGGCACCACCTGTAGGGTGACCTGTCTCTTCGCCTCTTTCCCTCCTGTCTCTTGCTTATGGCTCCCATTGGTCAAATCCAGTGGAAAGTCAGAGGTGAGGGGAGCCCAAGCGATGCAATCCATCGGAATCAGTCTTCTAGGGAGCAGAAAGAAAGAGAATGGATCCATGGGGTAAATGGAGAAAAGCGAGCACAGTCTGATACACAGAATGACACCAAGATGCCTCGTGAAACACAGGAGATTTAGAGTGGGGGATGCCTTGTGCAGAGTCTCTGTATTTCTGTGTGATTTTCTAAAACCAGAAAAGAACACTTGGGTGGCCAATCAAGTACCTGAAAAGAATGTGTCTGTGTTTTTTAAAATTTTCAAAGAAATTAAGAAATTTCCATCATCCTCCCCAAGGCTGTGATGTCAGACTGTTTTAGTCTCAGCTAAGCTACTTCAAACATTGTCACGTATTTCTATAAACTTGAGCTATGGGAGTTCTACTTTCACAGTTTCAATATACAACGTGGAGGCAAAGACTGTATCTATATGTCACGGATGTTCTGGTCACAAGACACACCACCGTGCAGCTGAAAGACAAGCCAACAGGCCCAGCCAGACCAAGCTGACCTCATTTTGCAAGGCTGGCTTTGGGGGATTTTATTTTAAAACCTGAATATTTATACAGTTTGCATTCTTTAGGAGGTGATAGATTCTATTAACCTTCAAGAGCTCTCATTTGCTTTATCTTTTTGCTAAGAGAAGACAGCCTGCCTGGCTGGGAGGACCTAGCTGACTTGGCTTAGTTTAGCCATACCTGTTGTTATTAAACACAGAGCAGAATTATTTTAAGTTCAATTTTTACATTAAACATAATAATTTTGCTATGTTTAGATTCCTGAGAGTTCTTTGGACACTATGATTTATTTCGTTGTTCTGATGCCGCTCTGCCCCAACTTTCGAATTCCTTGTTCCATGCTGAGGGAGTTGATGGGAAGGGGGGAGTAAGGGCCAGCTGCAGCAGAGGATAGGATAAGAAGAGGATGTCCCCAAGTCCCCTGGTCCCCCGTGGAAGGGATGAGAGGAAGAGGCCTAATTCCTTTGATTAGAATCAGGACACTACAGTTGAGAGAAGTAAGAAGTTATCCTTCCTTCCATTCTCTTTCCATAGATAATTCATTTGAAATCTAGTAACTTTGGCAGAATTATTTTCACAGTCTTTTTTGCAGTTTCTAGGCCTACAGCACAGGTGCTGGAGTTATTCTGACCTAGAGTGGACATTCAGGTCTTACCTGCTGCATGACCCTGGGCAGGTTACTTATCTTCTCTGATGGTCACACACCTCTTGCTGCCCAAAGATGATGCGTGTTGCACAGACTGGTGCTGAGCCGTGCACTGTGCATCACTGGCCATGCTGAGGGAAGCA